>NC_081573.1:130074-149524 GCF_022355385.1 Mustela nigripes
CAACCTATGTGAGCCCAGTGGTGGGTATTCAGGAGGGCACGGACTGCAGGGAGCACTGGGTGTTACACGCAGACAATGAGTCATGGAACCGTGCATCAAAAGCTAATGATGTACTGTAGGACTAACATAACACAATAAAAAATAAATAAAAACAAAACAAAACAAAAAATAAAAATCAAAAATCAAAACAACCTATGTGAGGCAGGGGGTGGGTTAATTAGCTCGATTGTGTTGATCACCTGACAATGTGCACGTCCTTCAGATCACAACGTTGCTCACCCTAGATATACGGCTTCTCTTTGTCAACGGCACCTAAGCAAGTCTGTGGGAAGAGTCTCTCCTAGCGGGGTTGGTGGTAGGATCCTGTGTGCTTACTGCCTGCCCCCACAAGGCCGGTCATGTGCCCAGTTCCCTCATTTATTCAGAAGAGCCTTATTGTTAAAAGGACAGAGGCTCAAGGGGCCAAGCAGGAAGGAACAGCTGTGCTATGGGGATAAGGAAACACACCATGAGCACAGACCGCCTGTCAGTCATTCATTAACACACACTCATTGGCACGTACGTGGACTTGAGCCCACGCCATGCTTTTTAGCAGACACTTAATTCCCAGAATGGCCTGATGAGGTAGGGCCCTATTCATGTTCCCATTTCACAGACGAGGAAGCTGAGGTCCAGAGGGATTAAGGAACTTGTTCAAGGTCACGCATCTAGGGCTCAAATAAACTCAAGAGTTTAGTGCCAGGTTCACATTCTTTATGACCAAAGTATGCCGCTGGTGTTTGAATGTACGCTTACTAGCTGCAGGACAGGGGACAGAATATTGTTTCCATAGTCTGATCTATAAAAGGGGCTAATAATGGTCCCTAACCAATAGGGATGTGGTGAGTCAGAGTCCATCCAGGAAGTGCTCAGAAGAGCACAGGGAGTATGTCCAGTCACGTTAGAAGGCTGGATGGAAACCCATGAGAGGACCACGGCGGGGTTGTGTTGGGAAGTGGGCAAAGATGTGGGTCGAGCTTGGGTACAGGGAGCAGAACCTGGTGTGGACAAGAGGTTCAGAGGGGGCTGGAGACAAGTGTGAGTCAGTAATGATCCAGGTTCAGCCCCATCCCAGCTGTGTGAACTGAAAGAAACTGCTTAGCCTCTCTGTTCAGTTTCCTTGCATTTATTGTGGAGACAAGAAGCACACACGTGAGCAGGTCTGTGTGTGGGTAAGGATAAGAGTTACTGGGTAATATACAGCATGGCCAGTGAAATCTAATTTCACATAAACAAGAAATAATTTTGTAAGCTTAGTATATCCCATTAAATCTCATGGGTCATACTATGCAAACAAAATTTCATTGCTTATCTGAAATTTATATTTAAGTGGGAGTCTTGTGTTTTTATATCCTAAATCTGACAACCCTAGCAAGACTAAAGCAGGTAATGCTACCAACTTGGCAAAAAGTTTAAAAAAAAAAAAACAACCAGCTTGAGAGAAAAAAGGCAGTTGTTCAACCTAGAGAAGGTAGAAGACAAAATGGGGGCAAGTCACCTCCAAGGGAGAAGATGGAATTTATCGATTATGCAGTTTGATAGGTGTCATAAGATTACATGGGAAGGCTATTTGAAACTGTGGAAAGAATTAGACACAGGGTCAAGGAAAACTATGCGGATGTCACTAAAGCAGACAAATACTGATTCTAGGGACAATAAATAGGAAAAATATACAGGTATAATACTACACTCCTCAGGTATGAATAATATAGTCATAATAATGTAAGTACAGAATATTGGTTTACCTTTTTTTTATAAGAGAAAGCATTTATTAATTTTTTGGTAAAGATTTTATTTATTTGAGAGAGAGAGAGAGCATGAGAACATAGGGAGGGTCAGAGGGAGAAGCAGACTCCCTGCTGAGCAGGGAGCCTGATGTGGGACTTGATCCTGGGACTTGGGGACCATGACCTGAGCTGAAGGCAGTCGCTTAATCTACTGAGCCACCCAGATGCCCCAGAATATTGATTTAGGCAAAAAGTTAAAACAGTGGGAAATCCACAATTAACAACACAGCTGGTGATCTCTAGACATGATACAATGTAACAGATCCCATCTAGATCTTATGTACAGCATGGAGATCTCTTTTGAAAAAGATTTTATTTATTTGAGTGGGAGACACACACACACACACACACACACACACACACACAGAATGAATAGGGGAGCATCAGGCAGAGGGAGAAGCAGGCTCCCCACTGAGCAAGGAGCCCAACTTGGGGCTCAATCCCAGGACCGCAGGATCATGATTTGAGCTGAAGGCAGATGCTTAACCAACTGAGCCACCCAGGTACCCCCTACACCATGGGGACTGCAGCCAATAACACCTTCTTGCAGAATATCCTAAATGTTCACACCATAAAAAAAATAAATGGTAATATGTGACAGGATGGAGGTGTTAACTAATTAGCTAATATTAGCTAATTATGTAATTGGTTAATATTAGCTAATGCTGTGAGAGAAATCATTTTGTGCTATATAAATATCAAGTCGACACACACACCTTAAATTTACACAACATTGTACATCAATTATGTATTGACAAAGCTAGGATAAAAAAGAGACTAAATCCTGGACACAGCCCCCTTTTCAGAGAGGAGATAATTCTCTTTAGAGTTGTCCAAAGTGTATGCATAAGGAATTCCTGGATGGCTTTGTCTGTTTGTTTGTGTTATGTTAATCACCATCATTAGTTTTAGAACATCATTAGTTTTTTTAAGTCTATATTTTTCTTAAATTTTATTTATTTATTTATTTATTTGACAGAGAGACAGCAAGAGAGGGAACACAAGGAGGGGGAGTGGGAGAGGGAGAAAGCAGGCTCCCCGCTGAGCAGAGAGCCCAATGTGGGGCTCAATCCCAGGGCCCTGGGATCATGACCTGGGCTGCAGGCAGATGCTTAATGACTGAGCCACCCAGGGGCCTTTAAGTGTATTTTTTTATCTCATTTTTAAAAATTTTATTTTATATTTTCAGTGTTCCAATATCCATTGTTTAGACACCACACGCAGTGCTCCATGCAATATGTGCTCTTCTTATTATTTTTTTGAAAGATTTTACTTATTTATTTGACACAGAGGGAGAGAGATCACAAGTAGGCAGAGAGGCAGGGAGAGAGGGGGAAGCAGGCTCTCTGCTCAGCAGAGAGAGCCTGCTGAGCAGAGAGCTCAATGTGGGGCTCGATCCCAGGACCTTGAGATCATGACCTGAGCAGAAAGCAGAGGCTTTAACCCACTGAGCCACCCAGGCACCTCTATATGTCCTCCTTAATACCCACCACCAGGGTCTCCCAACCCCAAACCTCTTCCCTCCAAAACCCTCAGTTTGTTTCTCAGAGTCCACAGTCTCTCATGGTTTGTCTCCCCCTCCGATTCCCCCCAACTCACTTCTCTTCTCCTTATCCTAATGTCCTCCGTGTTATTTCTTACACTCCACAAATAAGTGAAAACATATGATAATTGACTCTCTCTGCTTTACTTATTTCACTCAGCATAATCTCTCCCAGTCCCGTCCATGTTGCTACAAAAGTTGGGGATTCATCCTTTCTGATGGAGGCATAATACTCCATAGTGTATATGCACCACATCTTCCTTATCCATTCGTCTGTTGAAGGGCATCTTGGTTCTTTCCACAGTTTGGTGACAGTGGCCATTGCTGCTATGAACACTGGGGTACATATGGTCCTTCTTTTCACTACATCTGTATCTTTGGGGTAAATACCCTGGAGTGCAAATGCAGGGTCATAGGGAAGCTCTACTTTTAATTTCTTAAGGAATTTCCACACTGTTTCCCAAAGTGACTGCGCCAACTTGCATTCCCACCAACAGTGTAAGAGGGCTCCCCTTTCTCCACATCCTCGCCAACACATGTTATTTCCTGTCCTGGTATTTTTGGCCATTCTAACTGGTGTAAGGTGGTATTGCAATGTGGTTTTGATTTGAATCTGATTTGGAATTGATTTGAATCTCCCTGATGGCTAATGATGATGAACATTTTTTCATGTGTCTGTTAGTTTGCTCTTCCCATTTTTTGACTTGATTATCTGTTTTGTGTGTGTTGAGTTTGAGGAGTTCTTTATAGGTCTTGGGTATCAGGCCTTTTCTGTAGTGTCATTTGCAAATATTTTCTCCCATTCCATGGGTTGCCTCTTTGTTTTGTTGACTGTTTCCTTTGCTGTGCGGGAGCTTTTCATCTTGATGAAGTCCCCAAATTTTCGCTTTTCTTTCCTTTGCCTTTGGAGACATGTCTTGAAAGAAGTTGCTGTGGCCGATGTTGAAGAAGTTACTGCCTATGTTCTTTTCTAGGATTTTGATGAATTCCTTTTTTATTTTTTTAAAGATTTTTATTTATTTATTTATTTGAGAGAGAGAGATCATGAGTGAGAGCACAGAAGCAGAAGGAACAGCAGAGGGAGAGGGAGAAGCAGACTCCCCACTGAGCAGGATGTGGGACTCGATCCCAGGATCCTGGGATCATGACCTGAGCTGAAGGCAGATGCTTAATGACTGAGCCACCCAGGTGCCCCAGTGGATTCCTGTCTCACACTGAAGTCTTTCATCCATTTTGAGTTTATTGTTGTATATGGTGTAAGAGAATGGTCACCTTTCATTCTTCTATATATAGCTCTCCAATTTTCCTAGCACCATTTATTGAAGAGACTGTTTTCCATTGGACATTCTTTCCAGCTTTGTCGAACATTATTTGACCATTGAGTTGAGGGTCCATATCTGGGCTCTCTACTCTGTTACACTGGTCTGTGTGTCTGTTTTTGTGCCAGAACCATGATGTCTAGGTGATCACAGCTTCGTAATAAAGTTTGAAATCGGGCAACATGATGCCCCCAGCTTTGTTTTTCTTTTTCAACATTTCCTTGGCGATTTGGGGTCTCTTTCTGGTTCCATGCAAATTTTAGGATTGTTTGCTCCAGGATTTTGAAAAAATGTTTCTGTCTTTTAAAAAGCTGTGGTTTTTTAAAAACTTAGCATAAAATTTATCATTCATGACAGTACATTCACAAGGCACACAGCCACCCCCTCTGCCTCGTTCCAGGACACTGTCACCGCTCCAGAAAGAAACCATACCCCTGACAATCTGCTCTCCACCCTCCTTCCCCAGCCCCAGGCAACCACTAATCCCTCTGTGTGCAGGCAGACTGACCTCATGAGCAGGGCTCAGATACAAAGAATTGTACAATATGCAGCCTTCTATGGCTGGCTGCCTCTGGTGCCTCAATTATGTGAGCGTGTGTCCTTAGAAAAGCGATGACGAGAGAAAGTTACTGCCTGCAGAAGCGTTGTCACCCGCCTTGCTTTGAGAAGTGTGAGCTCGGGAGGTCCTAGCCTTTGGTTGTTTTCTTCTCTGCTCAGGGCTGTGCCTGGGGCAGGTGGTGGAAGCTCAGCATGGTGAGTCCTTCCCTTGGAGTCCCAGCTCCCTCCTCTGGGCTCCGCCTGCACAAGGCCTGGGAGGGCGGGAGGAGTGCCCCCCCCCCACCTGGGGAGGAGGGTCTGTTTGAAAGCAGCCCTCCACCAGGCTGCACTTCCCCTTCCAGGCCTGCTGCCCAAGCCCTCCCTTCAGGCCCGGCCTAGCTCCCTAGTGCCACTGAGGACGCCGGTTACCATCCACTGCCAGGGGCCTCCGGATGTGGACCTGTACCGTCTGGAGAAGCTGAGGTCCAACCACTACCAGGATGAGCCTGTCCTCTTCATCCCATCCATGGAGGAACGTTTCGCAGGGTGCTACCGCTGCACCTACCAGAATGGGAGCCTCTGGTCTCCCCCCAGTGACCGGCTGGAGCTGATCGCTACAGGTACCTGGAGGGGTGAGGGGGGCAGCTGCACCTGGGGCCTGGGGGCTCCAGGAGGGTGAGGAGGGGAAAGATTCAGAGAATCCGGAGACCCAGGGGGCCGGGACTGGGTGGGGATCAAAGTGCTAGCTGCTTTCATAGGGGAGGTGCAGTGAGCCATGCAAGTGCTAGGTCATTGCAATTCCTTCCTGCCTGCCTGCCTGCCTTTCTTCGTTTTCTCTCTCTCTCTCTCTCTCTTTCTTTATTTTAGGATTTTATTTACTTATTTGACAGAAACACAGCAAGAGAGGGAATGAAAGCAGACCTAGAGGGAGAGGGAGAAGCAGGCTTCCTGCTGAGCCGGGAGCTCGATGCGGGGCTGGATCCCAGGACCCTGGGATCATGACCTGAGCTGAAGGCAGATGCTTAACCCACTGAGCCACCCAGGAACCCCAATGCAGGATCTTTCTAAAACAATCAAAATCAATGCAGAAACACCCATGCTGAACAAAGTATCACACTTTTAGGTCAAGATAGAACGAGGCAAGGCCCTTTCAAGCCATACCTGAGCCCCGTGCCAAAGGCTCTAGCCACATTCCAATGCCTTCTGTTTACTTTTTTTTTTTTTTTTTTTTAAAGATTTTATCTATTTGACAGGGAGAGAGAGCTCACAAACAGGCAGAGAGGCAGGCAGAGAGAGAGAGGGTGGAAGCAGGTTCTCCACTGAGCAGAGCCTGACATGGGGCTCAATCCCAGGACTCTGAGGCCATGACCTGAATCGAAGGCAAAGGCTTAACCCACTGAGCCAACCAGGCGTCCCTCTTTTTTACTTTTTGATGGAATATAATGTTCTTGGCTTGTGCTTTTATTTCTAATGCATTTTCAAGTGGTTATTTTCCAGAGAGATTTTGAAAATATCACTGATGAGTTTGTTTCCCTAAGGCCAGGAGAGTAAAAGGATAATGAATTCTTTTAAAAAAATTTTTTTTGTATGAATCAAATATTTAAACTTCAAATAATTTATGAATTTGAATAGCCTAGTTTAAAGTTTTTCAATTTTTTTTCAACTATGTTAATAGTGTGGAAAGAATTAACCATAAAAATGCATGAAAGTGTTTTGAGCCTTTTGCCTCGCCATGAGTCACAGATGGCGTCTGTTTTTGTTTACAATCTTGGTTATTTTGTTCAGTATGAATTATTTGAATTAATTTTGGTTTAAAAACTGCACTACAGGGCGCCTGGGTGGCTCAGTGGGTTAAGCCGCTGCCTTCGGCTCAGGTCATGATCTCAGGGTCCTGGGATCAGGCCCCCATCGGGCTCTCTGCTCAGCGGGGAGCCTGCTTCCTCCTCTCTCTCTGCCTGCCTCTCTGCCTGCTTGTGATCTCTTTCTGTCAAATAAATAAATAAAATCTTTAAAAAAAAATAATAAAAACTGCACTACAGCAGTTTGCTATTTTGTTACTGTCGTCGTAGTTCGGGAGCTCCCTATGTATTAAGCAACTGTGCTAAGTTGCTTATTCAGTCATTCCCATTTTCTTTTTCTAAATTTAAATTCAATTAATCAACATGTAGTCATCATTAGTTCTTGACATAGTGTTCAATGATTCATTTTTACAGTAAAGAACACTGGGGCACAGTTAGAAGGGTGGGTTTCTCTCCAGGATCACACAGCCCCTAAGGGACAGAATGAGGATTTGAGACCGGGCACCGTGATAGGATCCTGGTTATGCTCCCTTAACCCTTTTGTGAGCTGGGGGCAGGGCAAGTGGGTTCTCTATGGATGGATATACCTGGAAAGTTCCCTAGCTCTTAGGAGGTGGGGGGACCTGGCCACCCCCATGGCCAACATGCTGGCCACGGTCTTTAACACCAGAGCTCTCTTTTCTCCCAGGAGTTTATGTCAACAAGCCCTCGATCTCAGCCCAGCCCAGCTCAGCTGTGTCCCCAGGAGGCGAAGTCACTCTGCAGTGTCGAAGCCAATTCAGTTTTGACCAATTTGCTCTGTACAAGGAAGGGGACGCTGGGCCCCAGAAGGGATCTGAGAAGCAGTACAGGGCTGACTTTCCCATCACCGCAGTGACTGCTGCACACAGTGGGACCTACCGATGCTACAGTTTTTCCAGCAAGCTGCCTTACCTGTGGTCGGCCCCCAGCGACCCCCTGGAGCTTGTGGTCACAGGTGAGGGAGCTGCAGACTAAGCCTTTTTTTCTTTAGCTCTTGCACACTCTGCTGAAGTTTCAGGGGAGGGCCAACACCTGTGAAGGAGGTGGGAAGCCAGGAGAGGCATGAAGCTTTGGAGGGTATATTAGTTGTCACAAATCGCCACTAATCTAGTGGCTTAAAAAAATTGTAAATGTATTATTACCTTCCATTTCTGGAGGTCAGGTACCAAATGGGTCTCCCTGGGACAAAACAAAGGTGTCAGATGGGTTACATTCCTTCTGGAGGGCCCAGGGGGGAATCTGTCCTGTGCTTTTCCCAGATTTTAGAAGTGCCTGCACCCCTTGGCTCCCGTGGTCCCTTCCTTTATCACAGAAGCCAGCAACATAGCATCATCAGTCTCTCTGTCTCCCTGGCCTCCTGCTTCCATGTTTAAGGACCCTGTGATGACACTGGGCCCACCTGGAAAATCCAGGCATCCCCCCCACCCCCTCCCATTTATTGGGTAAGACACCATATCCACAGGGCCTGGGGATTGGGACATGAGCATGTTTGAGAGGCTGTTACTTTATCTACTGCAGAGTATATAGAAATACAAAAGAAATAAGAAAAAATAAATCTTTTTTTAAAATTTATTTTTTATTTTCAGCATAACAGTATTCATTATTTTTGCACCACACCCAGTGCTCCATGCGATCTATGCCCTCTCCAATACCCACCACCTGGTACCCCCGACCTCCCACCTCCCGCCTCTTCAGAACCCTCAGATTGTTTTTCAGAGTCCATAGTCTCTCATGGTTTACCTCCCCTTCCAATTTCCCCGGACTCCCTTCTCCTCTCTATCTCCCCATGTCCTCCATGCTATTTGTTATGCTCCACAAATAAGTGAAACCATATGATAATTGACTCTCTCTGCTTGACTTATTTCACTCAGCATAATCTCTTCCAGTCCCGTCCATGTTGCTACAAAAGTGCAGCCTCTTTGGAGAACAGTGTGGAGATTCCTCAAGTAACTAAAAATAGAACTTCCCTATGACCCTGCCATTGCACTCCTGGGTATTGACCCCAAAGATACAGATGTAGTGAAAAGAAGGGCCATCTGTACCCCAATGTTTATAGCAGCAATGGCCATGGTCGCCAAACTGTGGAAAGAACCAAGATGCCCTTCAACAGATGAATGGATAAGGAAGACGTGGTCCATATACACTATGGAGTATTATGCCTCCATCAGAGAAGAAAAAATAATTCTTAATACCAGTGATAATGCCTTTTGTCTTGTCTAGATTTGAAACAAACAAACACACAGCAGTGAAGAACTTACGGAAATTACTTTGAAAAATGCCACTATAATAGGAAGGAAACTTTGACTCTCTTTACATGCAAACACACTCTGTCTTTCTTATTTGCAATAGTCTAAGTACGAGGCCTCTCCACACAACGCTCGCTGCTAAATCCTTTACGGCAACTGATGTGATTTAAAAACCATTATTGATGTTTTCTGTTCACCACTGTTTTGCTGCTATGTTCCTTTACAAGTATTGAAGCAACTGAATTATTTAAAGTTCATTTTATTTTATTTTTATTTTTAAATTTATTTTCAGCATAACAGTATTCATTGTTTTTGCACCACACCCAGTGCTCCATGCAATCCGTGCCCTCTATAATACCCACCACCTGGTACCCCAACATCCCACTCCCCGCCCCTTCAAAACCCTCAGATGGTTTTTCAGCGTCCATAGTCTCTCATGGTTCACCTCCCCTTCCAATTTCCCTCAATTCCCTTCCATTTTATTTTTTTAAAAGATTAATTTACTTGAGAGAGAGAGAGAGAGCAAGCGGGCATACTGGGAGGGGCAGAGGGAGCGGGGAGAGAAAGTTTAGCAGACTCCATGCTGAGCTCAGAGCCTGATGTGGGATGGACTGATGCCACCACGACTTGAACTGAAACCAAGAGTCAGAAGCTCAACCCATGGCACCACCCAGAGGCCCCAAAGTTTATTTATTTATTTTTTATAATCTCTAAACCCATCATGGGGCTCAAACTCCTGACCCTGAGATCAAGAGTGGCATACTCTTCCGAGCGAGTCAGTGAGGCGCCCCAGTGACTTATTTATTGAAAATGCTTAGCGAAATAAGTCAAGCAGAGAAAGACAACTATCATATGATCTCCCTGATATGAGGAAGTGGTGATGCAACATGGAGGCTTAAGTGGGTAGAAGAAGAATAAATGAAACAAGATGGGATTGGGAGGGAGACAAACCATAAGTGACTCTTAATCTCACAAAACAAACTGAGGTTGCCGGGGGGAGGGGGTTTGGGAGAAGGGGGTGGGATTATGGACATTGGGGAGGGTATGTGATTTGGTGAGTGCTGTGAAGTGTGTAAGCCTGGTGATTCACAGACCTGTACCCCAGGGGATAAAAATATATGTTTATAAAAAATAAAAAATTAAAAAAAAATGCCTCAATAGGAGCACCTGGGTGGCTCAGTTCTTTAACTGTCAGCCTCTTGGTTTTGGCTCTGGTCATGATCTCAGGGTCATGAGATGGAGTCCTGCATGGGGCTCTGTGTTCAACATGGAGTCTGTCTGGGATTCTTTCCACCCCCTCTCCCTCCCAATTTACCCTCCCCACCCTGCTTATGCACTCTCTAAAATTAAAAATGAAAACTAAAAGAACAAAATGGCACATATTGCATGGAGCACTGGCTGTGGTACATACACAATGAATCTTGGAACACTGAAAAAATAAAGTAAAATTTAAAAAATGAAATGCCCCAATATACAAAAGACTAATGACCCTATCCATCTCCCAGAAAAGGGAAAAATCTTATCCTTTTGGTCTCCAGTGGATTAATGTAGTACAGGGTAAAATGAAAATGTACTTGTATTCAGACTTATTTTTGTTGAAATCTAGCTAGTGAGGTCATTATACACTAGAAATGGCCTTCCATTCTGTTTTATTCAGGTATGGTTTCTAGACCTATAAGGTTACCCACTTTATGTGTCCATGTATTCAGAGAGTTCACAGAGTTGTGCAACCATCACCACAACCCCGTCGGCCCATCTCCATCACCTCTGCAGGACCTCTGGCACCTGTTTGCCGTCATTTTCCATTCAACCACAAACGACTTCCTATCTCTAACAGTCTGCCTCTTTGAGGGAACTGCATATATATGGAGTCCTAGAACACGGGGTCTTTCATGACTGGCTTCTCTCAGTCAGCCTCATGCTTTTGAGCTGTGTTTGCATTGTAGCCACTATCAGTCTTTCATTCTTACAGCATGCCTCTTTCAAAAGAGGACAACATAGTTCATAAAGAAACCGTGGTGGAGACACACAACGGACTGTTATGCAGCCCCAAAGAGGAAGGTGATCCTGCCATGTGCTACAGTACAGATGAACCTGGAGAACGTCATGCTATGTGAAATAAAGCAGCCCCAAAAGGCCATATATCATCTGATTCTACTCCCGGGAGGCATTTGAAAGTCATCCAAGCCATAGAGGCAGAGAGTAGAAAGGGAATTACCAAAGGCTGATGGAGGGGAAAAGTGGAGTTAGTATTGTTTAATGGGCATAGAGTTCCAGGTCTGCAGATGAAAAAGTTCTGAGATTTCTTGCACAACAATGTGAATGCACTTAATACTATTGAACTGTGCACTTAAAATGAATATTAAAGATGGTACATATAATGTACATTTGAAAATAACATGAAAATTTTAAAGGACACATTTTTCTGCTGCCATACTCAGAGGCATTTTCTTGTAAATCCTTTGCCCAACTCATGCTTCCTACCACATCTCTGAAGCCTGTTCCTGATCTGACAAGGGAGCACATCTTCATGTAGAACTGATTTGCTCCATATACTGGTCACTCTGTGTCTACCTTTGTCCCCTTTAATTAAAAAAAAATCAATTAATTGAGATATAATTGACATATAACATTATATAAGATGTAGCATGTGTTGACTTAATACATTTATGTGTTGCAACATATTACCACTGGGGCATTAGCTAATACCTTCAACCTGTCACATAATTGCCGTTGCTTTTTTTTGTGGTGAGAACACCACAGATCTTGTCTCTTAGCAACTAAATCTGGGATATAGTGCAGTTGACCGTATGCTGTGCATTAATCTCCAGGATTTATTTGCATCTACTGGTTGCAAGTTTGTATACCTTTGTCTCTTTAGAATGTTTGCAGAATGATGGCAAGAGGAACCCCTTTAGAGCAGGCTGTTAAAATCAGATGATTTTGCTCAAAGCCCATAGCACGCACTCCTCTCATCTCACCAGGCCCCTTCTCTACCTGTCTGATTACCTGACCTGCTGATCTGCCCTCATCCACTCTGCCTTAGAACCATCAGCACCCCCCCCCCTTAAGTTGAAGACTAATTGACATGGTGTATTAGTTTCAGGTGTACAACATAGTGATTTGATATTTATATACACTATGCAATGGTCACCATGGATAAGTCTAGTTTACTGACTATATCCCGTCTTGCTTTTCCTCGAATACCCAGGCTCACTATGTCCTCAGGGACCTTGCACCTGCTGGGATGCTTTCTCCAGATCTCATGGCTCAAGCCTTCTATCAAAGGTCCCATTCTTGCCTCTCTGATGCTATCTGCCATCTTCTCTGCCCAATTTTTCTCCACGGCATCCACACCTGTGCATACATTGTTCTGACTTATGGTGTTTGTCACCTGTCTGCCCCCTGCATCCTGGAAGGTAAGCTCCAGAAAGACAGACATTTGTGTCTGTTTTCTTTTCTGCTGTATCCCCAGCACAAACAGTAGCTCCTGGCATGTAATAGGAGCTGAACAAACAGTCTCTTGTTTGAGTTGTACAATGCAGTGGTTTTTAGTAAATTTAGAGTTCTGTGGTCACCACCACAGTCTAGTTTTAGAACATTTCCACCACCATATCTCATCCTTCCTGCCCGCATGCAGCCCCTCCCTCCCCCTCCCTCCAGTCCAAGGAAACCACTAATCTTCCTGCCTTTATAGATTTGTCTTTTTTTGGGTCCCTGCTCAATTATTGCTTCTTTCATAGGACGTATTTCAAAAGTGTCTCTGCTGTGCCTGTGCTCTGCTGGGGACTTGAAATTCACTCTCTCTATGGTATCTTTTCCTTTACACACACACGTATTACACACGCACATGTTATATGTACATATAGTAATTAGAGCAAACAGGCTTAGAGAATATCCAACACTGCACTGTTGTCCCTGGGACATGTGTAATGAATTAGAAGTACACAGTGCTGTTAGAACCTAGAAGGGGAAGTGGTTTGGGAACACCTCTCTGAGCAGCCAATGTTTGACCTTGCTCTTAGGGCAGAGTAAGAGGTAAATGGGTAAGAGCAGTGGGACGGGTTGCCGGCATGTGGGATTGTATGAGCAAATGTCCTGGGGTGAAAGGAGGTTGGCAGGTTGATGTAGCTACAAAGCTAGGGTGGTGGGGTTGGAAAGGTGCTGTGTTCTGTGACACAGGTATCACCCTTTCTCCCTACATGTATCCCATGGCTTCTGTCTTCTCATCTGCTTCCCAGGACTTAAGAGCCAGTTTTGCTCCCAGGGACAAAGTCAGGTGCACATCACAGAGGTCCAGAAAAAGGGACAGAACTGAAGTTCAAAGAGCAGGGAGGGCATCTACAGAGATTGTCATTTTTAATTAGTCTCAGAATGTGCTCGGTGTGCTATTTAACACCCAGGACCATCCAGTGATGTGAGCTTCTTTGTATTCATCTTCTAGGTGAGGAAACTGGGTCACAGAATGCTTTTTTGTTTGCTCAGGACCCATAGCTAACAGAGCACAGATCTCTCTCTTTTTCTGATTTCCCAGGGACTTCTGTGACCCCCGCTTGGTTACCCACGGAACCACCTTCCTCTGTGACAGGTAAGTTCTGCAGGATTTATCCCAGTGTCTGGGGTATAGACCCACAGACCCCTTCTTTTCTTTCTCCCCTTTATCTAGATTTTTCTATTTAATTCCCTTGTCTCTTTCACAAATTTGATTTATTTTAAAAAATCACTTACTTGTGTGTGTAAAGAACGTGGGTATAATAATATTAGATAGACATTACTGTGCTGCCCTATATCTCCACTTCTCTCCAGCCTTAGGGGGATGATGTATAATGTCTAATGTGGAAAAGAATAATCTGAGTGGCTTATAAAATCGTAGATTCCTGGACACTAGTTTTGAGACTCTGATTCCATTGGCCATGGTTCTCAAACATTAGGGGGCCTGGGAATCACCTGGAGGTGACCCAGGCTTCTGGATCTCACCAGTTCCTGACTCAGAAGGTCTGGGGTGGGGTCCAGTTATGTTCATTTTGTTGTTGTTGTTGTTGAAAAGGTTTTATTTATTTATTTGAGAGAGAAAGACTGAGCGAGAGAGAGAGAGTATGCACAAGCAGGGGGAGCAGCAGGCAGGAGCAGCTCCTGAGCAAGGAGCCCGATGCTGGGCTTGGTCCCAGGACCCTGAGATCATGACCTGAGGCAAAGGCAGACGCTTAACTGACTGAGCCACCCAGGCGCCCCCAGTTATGTTCATTTCTAACAAGTTTCCAGGTGACACTGAGGCTGCTGCTCTGGGATGTCACTTTGAGAAGGACTGTCCTAAATTTTGTGTGGGCCATCATATTCTCCCATCCTCAAAGCATCTTACTTGATTCTGGTGTATCACATACCAGCCTGTGCCTTAAGAAGTTGTGCATCAGTCTGTGGCCTTGCCAATACTTCCTGTGTCGCAGGGTAGACCCAAACCCTGAGGAACATAAGCATGTTGAAAAGAGCCAAGTCGGACAAGAATGTGCTGACATGTGTGGTGGAGGGCATTATGGAGGCTGTCTTGCCAAATGAGGCACAATGCATGTGTGTATGTGTGCACACACGTGTGTGTGCATGTATTTCTGATTGGAATTTTAAAACTTTTAATTTTGAGAGGTAGGTTCACAAGAAGTTGCAAAGGCATTGCAAAGGCAATGCAGAAGGATTCTGTATACCCTTTGCCTAGATTTCCCCAATGGATATGTCTTGCATAATTACAGTACAACATAAAACCAGGAACCTGACATTGACACGGTATTTGTATTTAGCTCTATGGTGATTTATCACAATTTATCACATGTGTAGATCCATGTAACCGCCACAGCTCTCAAGATACAGAACTCTTCCAGCCCCACAAAGATATCACTCAGGCTACCCCTTTATGATTATATTTACCCTCTCCCCTCCCACCATTTCTATCCCCTGCAAGTACTAATTTGTTCTATTGAATTTCATCATTTTGACAATGTTATATATACATGGAAAGGTTCACCTATCATGGAATGTTTTGGAACTGACTTTTCTCACTCAGCACAATGTCCTTGAGATGCATCCAAGTTATTGTGTGTTATCAACAATGTGTTGCTTTTTATGACTGCATAGTATTCCATGCTAGACAGATACTTCCTCATGTTTAATCTAAATTCAAATTTTTGAGAGAGACAGCAAAAGTATGCAGATGTGAGGTGGGGAGTGGCAGAGAGAGAGAGAGAGAGAGAGAGAGAGAATATCTTAAGCAAGTGCCACAGTCAGTGCAGAGCCCCATGTAGGGCTTCACCTCAGAACCATGAGAGCATCACCTGAGCAGAAGCCAAGAGTTGGATGCTTAATGGACTGAGCAATCCAGGTTCCCCTTGAACAACAATTTATTAATGAGGCTCATAGGAAGAGAAATAACATAGAGCAAACAATATCTAAGTTCTCACTTTACTACAGATTCCTGAGCATAAGCTAGGCTTTAATGAGCTGGTTCCATCACAGAAAGGTCCACCAAGATTGTCCCCATCCTTAATAGGAGCTACATATTTATAGGTTGAGGAGTTTTAGGAAATGTTTTGGTGCCCATGTAACTATGGGGGTCCCTGGTTAAGAAAATGGCCTTAGTAGGGAGGGGATTCTCTTGTGTTCAGAGGCTGGTTACCAAGAACTGAGCTTGCACACATCTACTGGTCTACTACTTACTTTTTTTTTTTTTTTTTTTTTTTTTTTAATTTTTTATTTTTTATAAACATATATTTTTATCCCCAGGGGTACAGGTCTGTGAATCACCAGGTTTACACACTTCACAGCACTCACCAAATCACATACCCTCCCCAATGTCCATAATCCCACCCCCTTCTCCCAAACCCCCTCCCCCCGGCAACCCTCAGTTTGTTGTGAGATTAAGTGGGTAGAAGAATAAATACTACTTACTTTTTAAACTGAGGTAAGTCACATACCACGAAATTCATCATAGCCAGCAGAATGAGAGTAACAGTAATGAATAATAATAATAACACACAACTAGAGGGGTTGTTGAGAATGTGGAGAAACTGGAGCCCTTACATATTGCTGGTGGGAATGAAACATGGGATCATTGCTGTGGAAAAATGGTTCAGCATTTCCTCAAAAGAATTATTCTGTGACTGTATTAATTGCCATAGGACCCAGCTATTCCACTGTAGCTATGTGCTCCCCCCCAAAATGAACAAATACAAAAATGTATGTTTATACAAAAACAGGCACATAAATGTTCATAGCAACATTATCCACAGTAGCCCCAAAGAGGAAATAACGTTGGTCCCTCAGTGGATGAATGAATCCATTTCTTTTTTTAAGATTTTATTTATTTATTTGACAGAGATCACACGTAGGCAGAGAGGCAGGCAGAGAGAGAGAGGGAAGCAGGCTCCCTGCTGAGTAGAAAACCTGATGTGGGGCTCGATTCCAGGACCCTGGGACCATGACCTGAGCTGAAAGCAGAGGCTTTAACCCACTGAACCACCCAGGGGCCCCGAATTGATCCATTTCTTATTCAGCCACTGAGGTATAGAAGACACGTCTTACAGCAACTCTGCATGTTTCTCTCCTCAGTTTTATGCAGTATGTGTCAGAAAAAGGGGTTCTGGGAACCCTAGATTTCTTAGAAGGGGTATGCAGAGTAGGGGCTCACTGGGAAGACTGACCTTATCCACTTTCTTATTATCTTCTTGCTTAGAATTCCCAGAAGCCTCCAGGAAACGGAGCATCTCACTAGTCAACAAAAGCTCTACAATCAGTGAGTACCAAGAGCTCAGAAACCAGCAGAAAAGAGTATGAAGCTAGGGTTTTCTCTCATCATCTAAGGCTGTAGGCTTTAAGTCCCCTTCAGGAAATCACTTGACTCTTCCAAGGAAAGTCCCTGGTTTGAGGATCAAGGATGGGATAGAGGTGGGCTCTGAGCATGGGGAGAGATGTGCATTCTCGGAAATGTGGCCATTTCAAAGACAGCAGAGCCAAGGCTTTGATGGGAGGACCGTCGCTCAAAGTCTTCTGACTTTGCTCTAATCCACGTGCATAACCTTAGTCCCCGATTGTCCACTGCCTCTTCTTATCACTGCAGTCCCATCCTCATGCTGTAATTCTCTTTCCCCTCACTTTTCCTGGAAAAATTATCGACTTCCCTCAAGATAGAAACCTTGAAAGATCCCCTGAGTATAGTTCTGGTATCTCCACTGGGTCCACCTGACTCTAACTCTCTGTTTGATTCCTGATGTGAGCAAATTCCTTCTAAGACCCAGATGAGATTCTTCATCATCTTCTGTTCAAAATCCCTCTGGTTTCCCATCACTCTTAGGATTATAGCCCGGGATTCTCAGCTTGATGTTTAATACTTTTGGATCCAATGCCCTTAGATCAGCCACTGTTGATCCCTCCAGTCTTGTTTTCATTCCTCATGCAAATCTCAGCCACACAGAGTCAGATGAAGCTCTCCTGAGTCCCTGGCATCTCTTTACTCTGCATCCAAGCCACTTGGTCTGCTTTTCCTTCCCTTTCCTCATAGTCTCAGTCCCTCAAGAAAGTCTTTTCTGATGCTGGGTTGAATCGTTTCCTCTGTCCTATGGACTTTCTATTATAGCAATTTTCACAGTATATTAAAACACGTACCTTTCTGATGTGTATGGCTGAGCACCTGGTGAATCTAGAGCTACTGCATGTGGGGTGCTTATCATATGCAAGCAGTGTGTCTTATGCTATTATTACTGTTATTGGTTTAAATTTCACATTAACCTGTGATGCATTATAATTGTTTTTATTGGACAGATGGGAAAACTGGCCTATAGGTATTAAGTCTATTGACAGGGGCCCTACATCTAATTAGTGATGGATCTGGGGTTCAAATCTAGACAGCCTGACTCTGTAGTTCATGTCCTTCTTCTTCTTTTTTTTAATTTATTTTTTATTTTTAGCATAAAAGTATTCATTATTTTTGCACCACACCCAATGCTCCATGCAATCCGTGCCCTCTATAATACCCACCACCTGGTACCCCAACCTCCCAACCCCGCCCCTTCAAAACCCTCAGATTGTTTTTCAGCGTCCATAGTCTCTCATGGTTCACCTCTCCTTCCAATTTCCCCCAACTCCCTTCTCCTCTCTAACTCCCCATGTCCTCCATGATATTTGTTATGCTCCACAAATAAGTGAAACCATATAATTGACTCTCTCTGCTTGACTTATTTCACTCAGCATAATGCTGAATGTTCTTCTTCTTCTTAAAAAAGATTTTATTTATTTATTTAACAGAGAGAGAGAGAGAGAGAACGAGAGAGAGAGGGAGAGAGAGAGATCACAAGTAGGCAGAGAGGCAGGCAGAGAGAAAGGGAGAAGCAGGCTCCCTGTTGAGCAGAGAGTTCGATGCCAGGCTCGATCCCAGGACCCTGAGATCATGGCCTGAGCTGAAGGCAGAGGCTTTAACCCACTGAGCCACCCAGGCACCCCTCATGTTCTTCTTATAGTCATGGGATTCTGCCTCAAATGTCCATGCATTCAGGAAAGGAGCAGAAACAGGGCTAGGGGAGATGGTCTTGTCTCTTTAAACTTTCACTTTTTGATTCCCAGAGTCTTCTAGGACTATCACCATCTCTGCAAAGAGGCCAGAGTCTCCAATTGGTGAGTAAGTGGTCTTCTCTGGGCCCTCTTCTTTCCCACCCCTGTGTCTTCCCCTAAATTTGACTGCTTTCCCTGTACAGAAGTTACAGCTTTATGGTTTTGGGTCCTGGTTTATAAAATATTAAGGGGAAGGTAAATATCAGCACTTGGAACTCAGAATTGGGCAATGGGATCAGGTGGGAAGGTTGAGATAAATTTTAGACAGCCCAACTTTGTAGTTCATGCTCTTATAGTCATGGGGTTCTGCCTCTAAAGTGTGTGCATTCAGCAAAGGGGCAGGAGCAGGGCTAGGGGAGATGGTCTTGTACCTTTAAACTTTCTCTTTTTGATTCCCAGCATCTTCTAGGACTATCTCTCCAAAGAGGCCAGAGTCTCCAATTGGTGAGTAAGTGGTCTTCTCTGGGCCCTCTTCTTTCCCACCCCTGTGTCTTCCCCTAAATTTGACTGCTTTCCCTGTACAGAAGTTACAGCTTTATGGTTTTGGGTCCTGGTTTATAAAATATTAAGG
>NC_081573.1:149534-149990 GCF_022355385.1 Mustela nigripes
TGGGGGGGGTAAATATCAGCACCTGGAACTCAGAATTGGGCAACGAGATCAGGTGGGAAGGTTGAGGTAAATTTTAGACAGCCCAACTCTGTAGTTAATGCTCTTATAGTCATGGGATTCTGCCTCTAAAGTGTGTGCATTCAGCAAAGGGGCAGGAACAAGGTTACAGAAGATGGTCTTGTCCCTTTAAACTTTCTCTTTTTTATTCCCAGTGTCTTCTAGTACTACCACTATCTCTCCGAAGAGGCCAGAGTCTCCAATTGGTGAGTAAGTGGTCTTCTCTGGACCCTCTTCATTCCCACCCCTGTATCTTCCCCTAAATTTGACTGCTTTCCTTGTACAGAAGCTACAGCTCTATGGTCTTGGGTCCTGGTTCATAAAATATTAAGGTGGTGGGGGTAAATATCAGCACCTGGAACTCAGAATTGGGCAACGAGATCAGGTGGGAAGGTTGAG
>NC_081573.1:150000-160744 GCF_022355385.1 Mustela nigripes
ATAAATTTAGACAGCCCAACTCTGTAGTTCATGCTCTTATAGTCATGGGATTCTGCCTCAAAAGTGCATGCATTCAGGAAAGGGGCAGGAACAGGCTATGGTCTTTTCCCCTTAAACTTTCCTTTTTGATTCTCAGAGTCTTCTAGGACTATCAGTATCTCTACAAAGAGGCCAGAGTCTCCAACTGGTGAGTAAGTGGTCCTCTCTGGACCCTCTTCGTTCCCACCTCCCCTGTATCTTCCCCTAAAGCTGACTGCTTTCCCTGTACAGAAGCCACAGCTCTATGGTCTTGGGTCCTGGTTTATAAAATATTAAGGGGAAGGTAAATATTATACTTGAAACTCAGAATAGGGTAGTAAGTTCAGGTGGGAAAGCTGAGATTTTTAAAGAATAAGGGAAAGGTAAATTTCATCTCTTTCCACCCTGTATAACGGTTTTTTCTGCTTTAATTAGCTGAATGGCCAGGTAGTGTCTGTGTGTGTGTGTGGAGGGAGGGCATCAGAGGTCTATGAAGGGGGTGTATGGAAGAAATGATATCTAGAGAATTGGGCTCATCTAGCCCTGACCCTTGGTAAGGAGGAGAGGAACCCTCTAGGAAGGAGACTGACATTCTAGGTAGCAGAGAATAGAATCTCAGGTGAGGGATATGGGTATGGGAAACCCAAGATGTGTTTTGAAGTAGGTCCTAGAGATAGGCTTTCATCACCCGCTCCTGTCTCTCTTCATTCCTCCAGGTCTTGCCCAGCAATACTACACCAAGGGCAATCTGGTCCGCATATGCATTGGGGTTGTGATTCTAATACTCCTGGTGGGGCTTCTGGCAGAAGATTGGCACAGCAGAAAGAAACCCCTGCCATACAGGGTCAGACCTATCCGCAGGCCACTCCCACCCCTCCCACAGACCCAGAGACAACACAGTCGTCAGGATGGGGGTCGACCAGGTGGCCATAACCATGGGCATCACAATTAGAACTCCAAGACTTGGTTGTAGCTACGAGATAAGAGATGTAAAACCATGTGTGGAGTGTATGGAATGTAGGAGCAAGAGGAGAGGGGTTATGACTACGGAGAAGGAGGACCTTGGGGCCTCTCCTTGGTGTCCCATCAAGGACCTGTTGAGCCAGTGTCTATTTGGCTTCCATCTAAGGACTCCTCTCATTTGGGATGGGAAGTATCTAGTGGATGCCAGTGTCTCCTCACTCACATCTTGCACATTGTGGATCTTGTAGCACCCTAACTGGACCATCATAATGACCTCTTCAACCTTCCCTAATTCGTGTTTGTTATTGACTTTTGTATCACCAAGTCTCATAGCTGACCCCATTCTATGCTCTGCATAAAACTCTCCCACACTTCCTGTTGGCCCCTGTGTTTTCTCTGGGTAGCCATAGTTCAGCTGGTTAATTCAGACTCATACTTATTTCCTGAGCCTATCAGCCCAGCCTCTTTCCTAACCAGAAGTATTGGGTTAAATGTGTGAGTACTCAGGGCTTTCCCCACTACACCTCCTCACCCTGAGGACACCCTTCTACTCCTTGATCCCAGATGCCATTTCCTCAGACATAGGCTTTGGTTTCATCGATTTATAGCCATATCCTCCTCCTATCTTGCTCCATAGTTAATAACCACATTCACAGAATCTCTAATTCACAGGTGAAATGGCCAGACTCTCCATCCCTAAACTGATGCATGCAGACTACTCAATTTCTTTTTCCCTAAAGGGGGCAATCTCAGGGCATTTTGCACACAAGAGATATTTGTCAGCGCCTGGAGGGAGATGCTGGTACTTAGTGGGTAGAGGGTAGAGATGCTAACACTATGAATGCACAGGACAGTCTCCCTCTAGAGTATGTTCTCTTGAGAAGCACTTAACAAAGAATTATCTGGACCCAAGTGTCAATAGCACAGAGACTGAGAAACCCTTGGTAGAAGACCTTGAGATTCTTTCCTAGTTTTAAAAAATTTTAAAAATTTATTCTTTTAACAACCCCACCTACTCCCACTGAAGGCAGGCACCACCCCTCAGATCCTGAGAATGAAGATGCTAGGAAAGACCTATATCCAGCTAAACAAGAGGCCTTAGGAGAAACAGAAGGAAACTTGTAGGAAAATCCAGGAGCCCACACTGTGTGCAGGGACATCACTGAGATGATGACACATAAACACATTAAACAGAGGTTTGAATGGGATGTCTGGGTTTGTGGTGTATTTGGTGAGAATCATGAACCAATGGACCCCAGTGAAGAAATAAGGGAAAGTAGGATGATTGGAAGAAAAATTTTAAAAATAGTCCTTAATAAAAAGAAAGTGATTCTTAGAGTTGTTGCCTTAAGAACATTTGGGATTCTGTCACAAGAAAATAAGAACTCTACAGGGAAGAACATACCGTGAAGTAGATACCATGAAGTCATATTTTCTATAAGGTTGGAATCCATTCAACAGAGCAAGGACATGATCATTTAAGGACTTCCCTGAAGCACTTAAGAAAGCTACAATATATTGTAGGATTGGTAGGAGAAGTATTCTACAAGGAAGACCTACCAGGCAGCTATCCACAGAGGCAAAGGAATGCCAGAACTGGGCAGTGACTGGCAGGGTGAACAGATCAACGTGATCACAAACATTTCTGTCCCCATTTTCTTTCCGGGTTAGGTTCTCCCCAAATGAAGGATCTTCTAGGTTTGGTCAGAATTCATTAAACAACCTCCTTCATGAATGCTTTCACACCTTTATTCCTCTTGATAAACTCAAGATGTAGGCATTCTATTCATAACAGGGATAAACCATCTGTGTATGTTTCATGGAAACCAAAAGTCACAACCAAGGCTATGGTCATATCTGGTTCAGCACCTAACATCACTGAGAAGGATCAGAGGAAGTTCACCATCACCCTTATGATCCCCAAATTTACTGGGGAATAAATAGCTCCAGGGGATTCAGAAAATGAAGTCATGTGAAGAAGGTCGGTTAGTGGTTGGATCTTGATTATCACTCTCGGTGGTCAATTGTGGGTCATGTTCTTGGATTTCTTTCAGCAGCTTCTGGATTTGAGGATCAGATTTATCTGTCTTCAACCTGGAGTTACAATGAGGCAAAAGGTTTCTTGTTACTTCAAGAAGATTCATTCCAAATGTTCAAGTGCCTTCAAGTCTCATGGTTTAGTTCAGGGGCAGACTTTACGGATTACTATGTGCTGCAAAGTAGGGTTCCATATTGATTTGGTAGGGAAAGAGACAATACCAGGTTAACATTGTAGTGCTTCATGGTCTCAGGCGATCCTCATATCATGCTTGGAGAGATGGAATTGATGGATATATCTGTGAAGTAGTCCTAACACCTACCTACTCCACAGCTCACTTTGGCGGCTCCTCTTTGGTGGGCCCAGGATGAAACATACACACTTGAACCAAGTCAGACTGGACTTTAGTTCCCCTTGGCTACGTGATACTAGCTGACCAACACCTTTTATCTGATCTGTGCAGCTTTATTTGTAGGATTCATCTTTTGGTAACCATATTGATCTGTGTGATGTGGAAATAGGGAACGGGGTGAGGGGGAAGCAAGAGGGAATAATTAAAGCAAAAATATGTAGAGGGAGGAAGCAAGATGGCAGAGGAGTAAGGGGACCCCATTTCAACTGGTCCCCTGAACTTAGCTGGATATCTGTCAAACCATTTTGAACACCTGTGAAATCAGCCTGAGTTGTTAAGAATATATATCTGGATCTCTACAAGCAGAAAAGCAACTGATTTGGGCAAGGTAGGATGTGCGGAGTCCTGAATCTGTAAGAAGACATCAGAAGAAAAACAGAAGGGGAGGGAGCCGCCATAAGCTGGTACCTGGAAAGCGATCTAACGCTGGAGCACCAAATAAAAACCCTTAGAAACATGTTCTAGTAAGGGACACCCCAACCTGAAGATGACTTTGGAAATGGAAAGGCAGAACTCTAGGTAGGACATTGTGGTCTCAGGTTATGAGGGACCACAGAGCAAAAGGAGATTCCCAAAATGGTAGAGGGCCCAAGCCTTGGAGTCAGGAAACAGGTTACAGTCAGCAAGCCTAGGAAGGGACTCTCAGCTCAGATCGCCAGAAACCTTGAACTGGAGGGTCAATTTCTGCTCTTTTTTGAACAGCCTAAAAAAATCTGGAACCTGTTCCTGCAACTGGGCAAAAACTCAGCATGGTAGTGGCTGGGAAAGGGCTTTAGGGCAGAATCCAGACCTGATTCCAGAGCTTTAGGTACACACATGAGTCTACAGCCCTTTGTGGTTTTAGGAGCACCAAGGGCACAGATACTTCCGGGTCCCTGCAAACACTTCTGAGAGAGTAGCTGTGGGCATGTGGTGTGGGAGGTTGCAGTTTTCAGAGGCACAGGCATGGTTTCACTTACTTGTGGGACATAAGGAATAGCATGGAGGACACTAGGAGAAGGAAGGGAAAATGAAGGGGGGGGGGAATAAGAGGGGCAGATGAACCATGAGAGACTACAGACCCCAGGAATAAAACCGAGGGTTTTGGAGAGGGATGGGTGAGGCCAGTGATGGGTATTAAGAAGGGCATGGATTGCAAGGAGCACTGGGTATTATACGCAGTGAATCTTGGAACACTGCATCAAAAACTAATGACATACTGTATGGTGACTGACACACACACACACACACACACACAAAGTGGAGACTGCTTGTCTTGGAGAGTTTATTAGAGGGCAGACTGAATTTTCTGCTCTGGACCAGAGGTTTGGCTATGGCCATTTTTGCTCTGATCCCCTCAAGAGGTGCAGAAAGCCTCCAGGGAAAAAAAGAGACACAGAAGACTGGTTTCCATTGAGCTCACCCCCCTGACAGGGGGTAGGGCCTCTCTGCCCAGGCAGGGATACCTCACAAACAGTGCGGCAGGAGACAGGCTGGAAGAGCAGGTAGATGACAATCCTTTGGATCCTATAAGACTGTAAAATCCCAATGCCAGGGGATAAATGTGCATTGAACTCCAAGTGTGACCTAATGCCTGGTTTATTTTTCAGATATAATTCTCCTTTTCTTTTTTTTCTCCTTTTCTCATGACATTTTCCCCCTGCTGTATTTTTCTTTATACCTTCTCCTCATTTTAACTAGATGTCTATTATACCAACTCTTTTTTCATGGTCACTTTTTGAACTTGTATTTTTATACACCTATGTTTTTTTATAGATATATGCTTTATTTTAGCCTATGTTTTACTCTATTAAGTTTTTCCTTTTTATATATACAAGTTTTACTTTCCTAGTAATTTTGGGGCATAGTGTCCTCTAACACACAGATCAAAATACAACCAGGAACAACTAAAACACCCTGCTTTGTCTACATGGAGAGATTGTAGCTCCCTTACTCCTCCCCCCTTTTTTCAAGTCTATTTTTATTTAAAAATTTTTAAATTTTTTCAATTTTAAAATTTTACTCTTGGCTTTCATTTTGGCTTTGTATTTTCGGTGGTGGTGTCTGACCACTCTGGATTTTGCATCTGGCCTGGGTCATGGTTGACATTTTGGACTCTGTCCCTTTGCTCCACCAGCCCTTGAGAATGATTAGAAAGAGGAACTCTCAACAAAGAACCAGAGACAATGTCCCCTGCCACAGAACCAGTGGATATGGATATAAGCAGGATGTCAGACATAGACTTCAGGAAAGCAATCATGAAGTCAACAGCCAGGCTTGAAAAAAGCATTAGTGATAATATAGAATCTCTAAGGGCAGAAATGAGATCTAATCAGGCCAAACTTAAAAATGCTATGAATGAGATGCATTCATATGTCTGTATACTCCAACAGACAGGGTGAATGAGGCAGAAGAATGAATTAGTGGTCTAGAACACATGCTAATAGAAAGTAAGGAAGCTGAAGAAGATAGGGATAGACAGCTAGTGGTACATAAAAACAGACTTAGATCAAGGACACCATGAAACATTCCAATGTTAGAATTATTGGTATCCCCAAGAGGGTGGAGAGATAGAGAGGACTAGAAGGTATATTTGAGCAAAACATAGCTGAGAACTTCCCTAATCTGGGGAAGGAAACAAGCATTTGTGTCTAAGAGGCATACAGGACCCCTCCCCAAATAAGTAAGAATAGATCAACACCATGACATGTAATAGTGAAGCTTACAAATCTTACAGCCAAGGAGGCTATCCTGAGAGTAGCTAGGGGGAAAAGATTTCTTACATACAGAGGGAGGAACATCAGAATAACATCAGAGCTGTCCACAGAGGCCTGGCAAGTCAGATAGGGCTGGAAGGACATATTCAGGTACTAAATGAAAAGAACATGCAGACAAGAATACTTTACCCAGCAGGCTGTGCTTCAGAACAGACGGAGATAAAGAGCCTTCAGGGCAGTCAGAAATTGAAAGACTAAGTGACCATCAAGCCATCCCTGCAAGAAATATTACAGGGAATCCTTTAAGTAAAGAGAAACCCCAAGAGTCACATAGACCAGAAAAAAAAAAAAACAACAGAAAACCTACAGGAACAGGGACTTTACAGACAATACAATGGCACTGAATTCATATTTTTCAATAGTTACTCTCAATGTGAATGGGCTGAATGCTCTCATCAAGAGAAACAGGGTTTCAGATAGGATAAAAAAAGCAGGACCCATCCATATACTGTCTATGATAGACTCATTTTGAACCTAAAGAAAACTCCAGATTGAAGGGGATGAAGAATTATTTACCATACCAACAGACCTCAAAAGAAATCTGGGGTTCATCAAGATCAAAAGCTTCTCTGAGGGTTTTGAAGGGGTGGGGGGTGGGAGGTTGGGGTACCAGGTGGTGGGTATTATAGAGGGCACGGGTTGCATGGAGCACTGGGTGTGGTGCAAAAATAATGAATACTGTTATGCTACAAATAAATAAAAAATAAATTTAAAAAAAGAGCATCTCAGAAGGATATGGGGTAGCGGATAAAATCAAAGAACTAAAAACCACATTCTGACTCTGGTTCTCCAAGAGGGTCCAGGATCTGTGATTCAGGAAGAAGCCCCCCACTCCCGATCACTCATCTTGAGATTCAAGGACTCAAGAAAGAATATCTAAAGAAACAGCTCCTGTGTTATCTCTGTGAGTTCTTTACAGCTGGATTAAAATTTGCTGATGTGTAAAGTGACAGGGCTAGCTCACCAGAATGGGGCTAAAAACAAACAAACTTAAGTCTACACATTTCTTTTGATAGCAAGCTACCCTGTTGCATATACATATAATCTGTTTCTTCTACATAATTATAATTTCAAGCCACCAGTTGTCTACATGGCATCTGAGAATTTAAACAAGTTTGTGCAAGACAAAGGAGAGTTGTAGGGTTCTCTGTTACCATGGTAGAGGCAGACAACACAGCTCAAGGGCAGCTTGCTCAACAGAGGACAGGGACTCCTTTTATTCCAAATCAGACTCACTCCAGAGAATACTCAGCCCTCTAAGGCGGGCTGACTGCCAGACCTCCGTAACCAACATAGCCCCAGCACAAGCTTTTTCAGAACACTGCAGGACAGCTACAGCTTGGTATTTCTAATGACAGTGGCCATCACTCTCTATCACTTAGAGAAGCCCCCAGTTCAGCATCTTGGCTTCCGACTGGGTTTGGGTCTTGTCCTTTGACTCAATTTACTGGCCAAAGCAACAGAAGGGACTGATGGGAAAATTATCAGGTGACCAAACTCAACGGATGAAAACGAGATGTTAGCTGTAGTTGCCTACAACAAACCCCCATGGTTTGTGCCCCCTACAAACCTACCATCCTGGAGGAAACACCGTGAGCAGCAGGAGAATCATACCTGAGTGTCTGGAGGGAAGAGCGCTGAAGTTTCAAGGTGTCATACAGCATCTTTACTCCGCTATACCCCAAGGAATTCTGGCCCAGGTCCAGAGTGACCAGTCTCTGATTGCTTCCAAGGGCAGAGGAGAGGACTTCACAGCAGAAAGGCGTGATGGCACATCCCCACAACCTATAGGGGAGACACAAAATTAGTTGATTCAACCGACGTGTACTGATACCGTCCTATGTGACAGACACACTCTTGGGTGTTGAAGATGCAACAAGGAACAACAGAAGTCTCCTTCCTCTGAGCTCATGTACTAATAGGAAACAGATGAATGTAGTGTGTTATATCCAATAAGGTTATGAAGAGCAGAGGGAGAAGCTGGGGGGCACTCAGTACAACAGTTGAGGAAGACCTGAGTGTTGAAGAGAATGAACCATAGAGAGACCCGAAGTAGGAGCTCCCCGGGCAGATAAATAGCTTGTGCAAAGCTCTGAGGTTGTGTCAGATTATCGTATAAAACGATGTCAAGGTAGCCAGCCTGAGAGTGAGCCAGGGAGAGCTGAAAGAGAGGAGGTCACAGACAAGAGGGAGCCATCTCACAGAAAGTCCTTAGGCCCTTGTAAATGGCAGGTTTTACTTGGAATGAGATGGGGAACCACCGAGGGTTTTGAGCAGAAACAGGACAGGAGCTACACCTTAGAGGTTATTCCTAGTACTTGGTTGAAAACTGTAGGGGTACAGAGAAGGCAGAATACAGACTAGGTGGAAGGCTTTACAACCATCCAGATATTACCAGGATGTAGAGGGGGTAGGAGATCAGATTCTAGATTTCTAGAAGATGGCAGCAGGAGTTTAAAAAGGTTTGGATTTGAAGGGAGTTGGGGGAAATTGGAAGGGGAGGTGAACCATGAGAGACTATGGACTCTGAAAAACAATCTGGGGGATTTGAAGGGGTGGGGGGTGAGAGGTTGGGGGAACTAGGTGATGGGTATTAGAGAGGGCACGGATTGCATGGAGCACTGGGTGTGGTGCAAAAACAATGAATACTGTTATGCTGAAAATAAAAAAAATAAAAATAAAAATAAAAAGGTTTGGATTTGGTATTTGAAAGAAAAAAGGAATAAAGGATTTTGTTCTGAGCAAATAATGTTGCACAAATGTTCAAGGGTTTGTGTATATATGAGTGTGTGCACATGCACACACACGCACACACACATGAAAATAGGTCATGTGTTTAAGCATTCCCCAGGATTTTGAAGAGGCTAAACCTAACACCTTCTTCATAGCACACTGAATAACATGAGAACATATTTCATTATCATAGCCAACAGTGGATGCATCCAACTCCGTTTCCTAGAACATATAGCTGCGCTTACACTGTCCGGAAGTCAAGGCTCACCGGACACTTCCCTATACCAGTAGGGTGAGTGGTTAAGAGAGGCCCCTCCCAGTCGTCATTAGCATCACCGCCCTCCTTGGGGGTACCTGCCCCGAATTGTAACAACCAGAGGTTTTACTTGTGGAGATCCCAACTGGACGGATCTGAGGTACAGCCTGGGTGTTGGGATTCTCAAAGGCACAAGCATTTCAACTATGTGGCAGAGGTTGGACACCAGGACTCACCTTGCCTTGTGGTACTGTGGAGGCCAGAAAACTGCTACCCTCTGGGAGTCCCTCACAGGTCAGTTTCCAGATTCAAGTGTATCTAAGTAATGGTACCTAAGTCACGTAGGATTGTGAGACAGAACTGAGGGGAAGCCATTTATCTGCTCACGGATGGGAAATTTGCTGCAGTATTGAGTTCCTACCCCGGGGAGGCTGGGTGTTGGGGCAGCCACTCCTTGATGCTGTAAGTATTGCATCCTTTACATGGTCCACAGGTGGCCTTTGAATGACCTAGACTAGAAATTCTTCCTTTAACCCTTCCAGTGAATTTTCTCCCCCAGCTTCTCTGACATATAAAAATTGACAAATAAAAATTGTATGCATTTAGGGTGTACTGTATAATGATTTAATATATGTACACACTGAAATGATCACCACATCAAGCTAATTAACACACCGTCAGATCACAGAGTCACCATTTTTTTTGTGTGAGGACAATTTGTTTGCTGAGAGCAATGTTTTATTGATGAAAAGTAGAAGTTTCTGGAGACTTTCTTTAATCTTTATGGACATATAATGGGCATAAACCATTGTGTAAGTTTAAGGTGTGAAATGTGCAGATTTGGTACATTTATGTCTTGCCAGACGATGGCCTCTGTAGTGTTAGCTAACACCTCTATCCCAACATAATTTCTTCTTTTGGTGAGGAAATTTAAAATCTATTCTTTTAAACAGACTCTTAACTACAAGGGAACAAACCAATGGTCAGCAGAGGGGAGGTGGGTGGGGGAAGGAATGAAGGCACCTGTCCTGATGAGACTTGGGTGTTGTGTGGAAGTGTTGAATCACTATATTGTGTAACTAAAACTAATAATGTGTTAATGGCACTGGAAAGAAAAAAAAAATCTGTTCTTTTAGTGACTTTCAAGCATAGAACAGAGTATTAGATATAATCTCCACGCTATGTGTTAGATCTTCAGAATGTGTTCATCTTCTAACCAAAAGTCTTCATCCTTTGATCAACCCCCCACTCCATTTCCTCCCGCCCTTTGACCTCTGACAACCACCACGCTACTCTACCTCTATGAGCTCGTCTCTTCATGAATCCACACAGAAGACGTGTATTTCAGTACTTGTCTTTGCCTTTCCCTTCTTAGCATGATACCCTCAAGTTTCATCCATGTTCTCTCAAATGGCAGGATTTCCTTCCTTCTCTTGGCTAATATTACATTGTATGTATATGTATATATCTCACATCTTCTTTTTTTTTATAAACATATATTTTTATCCCCAGGGGTAAAGGTCTGTGAATCACCAGGTTTACACACTTCACAGCACTCACCAAAGCAC
>NC_081573.1:161244-164222 GCF_022355385.1 Mustela nigripes
GCCAGGGAGCTGGGGACCACCTTTGGCTGCCCAGTGTCCACTCAGTTCAAGCGGGAGCTACTGGAATGCACAGTGCAGTCCCCTGAACACAGACCCTTCTCCTCGGTGACAGACACGAAGGAGACCTTGTATTGTCTCTACGAATCCCAGGAGGAGCAGCTTGTGAAGGAGGCCATGGCCCAGGTCACAGAAGTGTCCCTGCATTTGGAAGATACCTTGGACCTGGTGCACGCATCGTTCTGCCTCAAGGGTTGTGAAAACTTGCAGAAAATGTGGCTGCGAGTAGAAAAGGGGGTGTTCCTAGAGAACGATACTATATGGAGATCAGAGGCTCAGGCTGACGGGTAAGAACCTGCCCTGTTCACTCTGGTAGTGCCCGGGCTTCTACCTCACTCCCTGCTCCAGTAGCAGCAGTGCAGAGTCTCCTCCCTGTGGCTTAGGGTCAGAATTTTCTTCTTACCAGAACTACTTCTGCCAGCTTGCGCTTCAAGGTGGAGAGTTTGGTGCTCATATTAAGGATGGGGCCTTTGAACCAGACCTTGTTTTGAGACCTGTGTCCTTTTTTCTCCAGCTGAGCAATGTTTGCACATGGCTCGACCTCACTTTAGTCCTCGTGTTGGTTGTCTACATTGCCCCTCTGTATGGGGTTGTCCCGTTTAGCATGACAGATGGAAAGGCATTAAAGGTGGAAAGTCAGAGGCTGATTCAACAAGGTTCTGAAAGCTTCTCCCCATCCGCAATCATGGGCATGTCACCTAATGCAACTGACACAATGAGATGACCCCAGGCAGTCATGAGACGTTATTCTTGCTGTAGCCTCAGGTAACATCAGCTGAGCTCTTATGGCATTTCCAAATACTATTTATCCCCTGGTGGCTACTTGCAATCTTTCCTGTTGAGGTGAAGATCCTGGCTTCATTAAAGGGTGTTTGAATGGGATTCGAACTCCAGTCTGCTGGTTTATGAAGTGCCCCTCCCCCATCACAATCCAAGCTCACTTCTCATGGTCCTGTGTAGGGCCCACCAGACATATATTGATACTTACCTTATCAGCCTGCCTCTTCCTCAACCCTAGGTTGTCATCAGAAATCCAGTATCTGAAATCCTCATGCATATTCACAGGGCCGGAATCAAACACCCCCGCCTTGCTTTCCTGGTGGAGGCATCTATTTTACACATCCCCTTCACTTTCCCTCTTATTCCTTCCCCATGTAGCAGAGAGTCGTGAACTCAAGTCACCTCAGGGAGCATCAGGACCCTGACGGCTGGGCTGGAACATTTCTCCACCTTGAAGATCACCGGCACTCACAGACCCCATTGGTTAAGTTCTTTATTGTAATTCCAGTCCAGCTAATATACACTGTCATACTAGTTACCCGGATACAATATAGTGACTCAGCAGGTCTACACAACAGTCGGTGCTCATCGTGTTGACCGTACTCTCAATTGCCATCATCCGTTTTTACACATCTCCTACCACCCTCCCTGCTGGTAGCCATCAGTTTGCTCTTTTTAGTGGAGAGTCTGTTTTCGCTTCTTCCCCCCACCCATTGCCTATTTGTTCTGTTTCTTAAATTCCACATATGAGTGAAATCCTGTGATATTTGTCCTTCTCTGACTGGCACAGGTGGCTTCCTGTTACACACTGTAGCTACAGTCACGTCTTGGCAGAAGGCAGGCTTTCGTTCTTTTTAATGCCCGAGTAATATTCCATTGATTATATATACTACATCTTTATCCGTCAGAGGTCACTTGGGCAGCTTCTCTAATTTGGCTTTTGGAGATAATGCTGTGATAAACATAGAGATGTGTGCATTCCTTTGAACCGGTGTTTCCCTTCATCTGTGTCCTGACTTTGTTTCTTCTCTCATCCAAGTGTTTATACAGGCCTACATGCTGGTTTACCTAAATCTTTCTTCTGCAGGAGGGTCATCAAAGAGCTGCTTTGAATGCAAATGAGATTGCATGAATAGCCTCTTATCTCATCCAAGATCCCAAGTCAAAATAGTATTTATTTTTTTTTATTGTGTTATGTTAGTCACCATACAGTATGTCATTAGTTTTTGATGTAATGTTCCATGATTCATTGTTTGTGTATAACACCCAGTGCTCCATGCAATCCTTGCCCTCCTTAATACCCACCCCCAGGCTCACCCAGACCCCCCTCTCCCCTCTGAAACCCTCAGAGTCCATAGTCTCTCATGATATGTCTCCCCTTCTGATTCTCACCCCCTACTTCATATCTCCTTTCCTTCTCCTAATGTACTCTGTGCTATTCTTTATGCTCCACAAGTAAGTGAAACCACATGATAATTGACTCTCTCTGCTTGACTTATTTCACTCAGCATAATCTCCTCCAGTCCCGTCCATGTTGATACAAAAGTTGGGTATTCATCTTTTCCAATGGCTGAGTGATAGTCCATTGTATATAAGGACCACACTTTCTTTTTTTTTTTTTTAAGATTTTATTTATTTGTCAGAGAGAGAGGGAGAGCGAGCGAGCACAGAGAGACAGAATGGCAGGCAGAGGCAGAGGGAGAAGCAGGCTCCCTTCCGAGCAAGGAGCCCGATGTGCGACTCGATCCCAGGATGCTGGGATCGTGACCTGAGCCGAAGGCAGCTTGCTTAACCAAATGAGCCACCCAGGCATCCCAGGACCACACTTTCTCCAGAAAGGGCTTTTATATCTCTCGAGAGGGTTTCTCTAATATCTTCCATGCCTATCTCGAGCCCGGCTAGAACCTTGAGAATTGTCATTCTGAACTCTAGATCTGATGTCTGTATTGATGTCTGTATTGATTAGGTCCCTAGCCTTCGGTACTGCCTCTTGTTCTTTTTTTTGTGTTGAATTTTTACGTCTTGTCATTTTGTCCAGATAAGAGTAAATGAAGGGGCAAGTAAAATACTAAAAGGGTGGCAACAACCCCAGGAAAATATGCTTTAACCAAATTAGAAGAGATCCAAAATCGTGAGTGGGG
>NC_081573.1:167222-175593 GCF_022355385.1 Mustela nigripes
AAGCTATCTAGCTGATCTCCGGCTAGCTGAAGCAGTCTCAGCTTGCTACTCAGCAAATGACCTTCTAAACCAAGTTTCCTGCCTGCCCTCTCTAGACCCATAACAAGAAATATTTTTTCAAGTTGCTCCATCAAAACTCAATGTGATCCATTGAAGCTACTCATCCATCTTTCCTGCTGGTCTAGACCACACACCAGGGAATCCCAACCCAGTACAGCTGCTCCATTGTCTGAGTAAGCAATGAGATCATGCCTGTGTGGAATACCAGACGATTCCTGAGAATCTGCCCAAGGTAAGTGAAAATGCGCGTATGTCAAGACTAGCCCACCAAGCATAGCAACGTGATGCAAGACATCCAGAAAGTAGAAAAAATTCAGATATCCATCCATCCATCAACGAATGGACAATCAAGTGTGGCATAGCCACACCATGGAGTATCATTTTGTAATAAAAATGGATGGCAAGTCAGTGACACACTCAACAATGGGGACAAACCTCAAAAACATTATGGTAAGTGATGAAAGGCAGACAGGAAAGACCATGTGTCCAGAAAAGCCAAATCTAGAGAGACACAATAACATAATGGTTGCCCGGAGCTGGCGGACAGAGACTAGGGAGTGACCACGTGTGGACACAAGGGAACTTTCTGGGGGTGATGTCCATGTTGTAAAATTGGATAGTGGTGATGGTTGGGAAATTCTGTAGGTTTACTGAAAGTTAGTAGTAGCACATTTAATTTGAATGAAATTTATGGATACGCAGATTGTACTTTACCAGAGCCATTAACAAACAATACTACCCAGCTGACTTTAGGCACTCAGTGATGTTAAGGGACCAGAGTGCTGGATGTACATACAGCACATCTCAACTTTCTCATCTGGGAGTTGAATTTCCTAAAGTCTGAGCAACTGAAATTGAAAAATTGAAGAGAAACTCCATATAGTGCACTAATTTTCTGTGAACTGAAGAAATCCAGTACTTTCCAAGGGTCCTTTCCCTGCTTTGTTCCTAAGTGAGGGAGGAAGGCATTTTCTGTGAGACTATTGGGGATTATAAACCATGGAGGAAAGGATGTGCGGTGTGGGGGGGGATGGAGCTTACAAAAGGAGGGTGCAGAGGACAGAACAGGATGTGGTAGTTGTGGCTTGGCTCGCTCCAACACTGACCAACCTGGCTCCTTTCCTTCTGCACACTGTTGGGTTTCTTTCAAGTTTGCACATTTTGGTTCTGGATTCCTGGTGAACCCTGAGAAAAGAGGGGCCATTATAGGCTTCTCTATTGAGACTTCCGTCTGGGGAGAGAGTGGGACTTCAAGAAGACTTATGTTTGACAACTGCATCTCATACATAAGCCCAGATGACATAAAAAGGATCTTAACATTCTATGGGAGAGAAGATTGTGTCAGGCCATGATCTTGGGCTTACATGCCTTTTCTGGCTTCCTATGTGGTTGAGAACACACAGTGACTGTCTCATGAGAGGGCGTTGTATGCACAATCATCTCCAAAGACCAAGGAGCTGTAAGACTGAAGAAAAAGGCTGACCAGTCCAGCCTGACGACAAATGGTTAAAGATTTTATTTGACAGAGAAAGAGCACAAGTAGGGGAGCAGCAAGCAGGAAAAGGAAAGGGAGAGAGAGACACAAACTCCCCACTGAGTAGGAAGCAGGACATGGGGCTCTATCCCAGGACCCTGAGCTGAAGGATAACACTTATATGAGCCACCCAGGTGGCCCCAAGAAATTGTTTAATAAGGGGACAGAAGTATGTATTTGGTAGCTGCAAGACCAGCTGATCTCCACGACCCTGCTTCCATAGCCCTAGAGGCTGGGAGTGCTAATGGGGGTCTACCCGGAGGAGAGTAAGAATGGGTGTGTGCCACAGTTCTAGCTCCAGAGAAGGTCAAGGACATTATGCCCTGAGGGTATATTCAGGGGTGTAGTTAAACAAAAGGAATGACTGTGACTGTGGTGGGGGTGGTGTTCAAGAAGGCTGCATGTCCTAGAGTGCTCATCATGGTGGATTTGTCCCAGGAGGCTCCAGTCAAGTTCACACAGTGAGAGAAATGAATACAGTGAGAGAAATGTGTGTACCCTTGCTCTGTCTTGAGGCCATCACAAAGCTTTCACAGATTAACCTTCTGGTTTCTGATGAGGTAGATAAAACCAAACTGTCCTGGGAGGGGATGTAGGAATACAGTAGAGTCCTGATGGGAGAGGGAGTACTATAAGCTCAACACTGGATAAAGAAGTGGTGAGTCTGGGAGAGTTCTGAAGAGAATCCCAGGAGGTAGTTGGCTGTAGGCATCTAAAGTTCAGGGAGAAATGCTGGTGTAAAGATAGCCTTTGCAAAGGCATCAGGACATAAATAGCCAATAAGACTCCAAAGGATATCAACCAGGACCAGGATGCTGAGTGAGAAAATGGCCAGCCAGTCATTCCTTTTGAAGATGAGGCAGAAGAGCAAGAATTCTGAAAGAATGGAAGAAAAAATAATCCTCAACAAGCCACAGAGCAAAGGCAACAAGGTCATAAAAGCCAAGAGCAGGATTCTGAATAAAGAATTCTCCACGCTTTTAGTCTGAACACTTACTGGAATGAATACCTACTTGGCGGTATTGCCAAGTGTAAGATCTGATGGACCACCAGTCTCCTTCTGACATTTGGTTAGGTCATCATTGTAGAACCCTTTGGCACTTGTGTATTGATAGAAGAAGTCAGGACATCTAGGTTGAGATTATCAATGGTTGTGCCTTTGCTTTTCAAACCACACTCCCATTTACTATTGCCTTGAGCCCAAGTCTTATCACTAAGGATACTGGTGATTTGGGATATGGAGAGGGGAGAATGTTCATAATCACTAATTCAAAAATCCTTTTGGCTGGGGTTAGCAAACTTAATTTTCTAGTTCCTGCAAAGGGCCAGACAGTAAACATTTCCTGCTTTTCAGGCCACACCACTCATCTCTGCCCTTGTAAAGCAAAAGCTGTCATAGGTAACATATAAGCAAATAAGCATGCCACATGCAAAGAAAACTTCATTTATGAATACTGAAGTTTAAGCTTCCTATGATTTTCATAGGCTGTAAGGCAGTCTTTTGATCCTCCCAACCATTTAAAAATACAAGAACAGTTCTTAGCTTGTGGGAAGGTCAAAAGTACATGGCAGGCTGGAGCTGGTCTGGGAGTCTGGTTGGCCAGTCCTTGCTGTAGGTCATGCTAAAATCCAGCCTGTCCAGATTCCAAGGAAAGCTCTTACTTTCCTGCTTCTGTGTGCATTTACTGACTTCTGGTATAAATACCAGCTCATGGAGCTCCCCTGGTCTCCCTCCTCATCCACTGGGATGGCTGCAGAGAGAAGGGCTTGGCTTTCCTTGAATTCTTAGTGCTCAGCACCATGTTTTGTCTAATTAAAACAAGCTCCTGAATTTCAAAGTCTCACATAAGAAGTAAATGAGGTAGCTTATCTAATTCTGGAGGCTTGTTCCAAGAGACTCCACAGCTGCTTCTGGGAGAGGAGGAGGTGGGAAAACTCACACTTTTCAGAGCCAGACCCTTTTAGCTGCTCATCTTGGAGTTTCTTCATGCTATTTCCAAATTTATAATCTCCAGAGGCCAGCTGGGAGTGAAAACCCTCCCCTGTCCATTGAAGACCAGGAACAGTAAGCTAAAAACAGATCTCTAGATGGAATAAAACAGGCCATTTTTACGGAAAAAGAAAATGGTAGGTAAGGAAGAGCCTTTGAATACCCTTGCTGAAGAACAAGAGAGAAAATGTTCTCTAGAACAGTGTGCTCTCCAAAACAAATATAACACCTCTCACCTATGTAACTTTGTATTTTCTAGTAGCCACACAATGAAAGGTCTAAAGAGGTACAACGGACTTTCATAATTTTTATGTAACTAAGACACAATGGAATATTACACAGTCATCAGAAAGGATGAATACCCAACTTTTGCATCAGTATGGGTGGAACTAGAGGGGATTATGCTAAATGAACTAATTCAAGCCAAGAAAGTCAATTATCATATGGTTTCACTTACTTGTGTAACATAAGGAATAGCATGGAGGACATTAGGAGAAGAAAGGGGAAAATGAAGGGGAAATCGGAGGGGGAGATGAACCAGAGACTATAGGCTCCAGGAATCAAACAGGTCTCAAGAGCGGAGGAGGCATGGTGGGGGATGGGTGAGCCCGGTCATGGGTATTAAGGAGGGCACAGATTGCATGAAGCACTGGGTGTTATAGGCAGACAATGAATCATGGAATAATACACCAGAAACTAGTGATGTCCCATATGGTGACTAACACAATTAAAAAATATTAAAAATATAAAAATAATAAAATGCTATCACTTTGATGTGTAGTCAGTGTAAGAGTGGCTCATGAGATAGTACATTAACCCATGCAGTTAAAAGCCCATGTGTGTCCTAGCCTGGTAGCACGCCTGAACAGAACCAACCTCATGCCCATTGGGCACTAACTGCATATGGCCACTGTTAGGCAGCAGAGCCCAGGCTTGGGTGCACGCAGGCATCACTGGGAAGCTCTCAAGAAATCCACATCTGGGGGAGACACAGATCATTTAGCTCAAAGTCTCTGGTGATTGGTTCTGGACATCAGCACATTGAAGCTCCTGAGAGGACTGCCCAGAAGAGTGAAAGCTGACAACCGCTGACCTACAACTCAGTGCTCCACTTAGGGGACACTGGGCGGTGTCTAGAGACATTTTTGGTTGTTTCAAGTGAGAGGTGTGTGCTGCTAGTATCTAACGGGTAGAGGTGCTGGGACGCTAGCACTAGGGTCCCAAAGGTACAGCTAAATATCGTGCAATACAAAGGAGGTCTCTTCACCCAGCCCCAAATGCTATAGCTGATCAAAGGGAAGGTAGGGGTTTGTTTCTGTGAGTGTGCGGAAGGAAACATGAGTGGGAGCTGAAAACCAGAGGGTGTGTAATAATTTAACACCTTGGATGTGTGAGAGAATGGGATCCGGAATATACTCCAGGAATTGTCTTGGACGAGAGAAGGGATATAGACTGAGGTGGGAAGGTATACAATCCCAGGGTAGAGTAGAAATAGCTAGAATGAGAGATACCACCAGACTTTAGGAAAGTCTAGCACTTGGGTTCAGGACAGGTGGCCTCTCCAAGGCTCAGTGTTATTCCTACATATGTAAAACTCTGGAGGCTCTCCTCCTTCCTCCTGGGACACCTTGTGGGCTAGTTTCTACTTACCTGTGAGCTCATCCTTTGCTCTCTCAGAAATATCTGTTTGGTTCATCTTGTCAAAGACCCGGATGGTCACCATCTCTACCCAGTGGCTGGGGCAGCGATTGGTGAGAATTTCTGTCAGTTGCTTCCCATCAGCCTCCTCTACTTCTGTCACAGGGATGTGCTGTAACTCCTCTTGTGGGGAAAGGGACCTCAACAGAGATTTGAACTGGCTCAGCTCATCTTGGCTGAGCCGCTCCAGGAGGGGCTGAAGGTTGAAACCCAGCTGTGCATAAGGTTGCATCTTGTCCTGCATGAAAGATCTGAGCTTCAGACATTAAAGAATAATCAAGGGAAGAAAGAAGAGACCATGAATGGGTACTCCTGTCTTAAACACTGGTTGCCTTTGTGCCAGGAACTGGGCAATTCTCACTGCTCAGCCTGCTGCTTTGGAAACCAACTCCCCTGAAGAGGGAAAATTCACTCACAACCCCCTTAGTTTTTGCCTTGACACAGTGATTCCCATTTTGGGAGTCTGGGAACCTTTTGAGAGTGTGCAAATCTCTGAGGGTAGGTATCAAGTCCTCACAGATCCATCTCCTGGACCTAGCAGATCATCTGTTAGTTTTTAGTAAATTTGGTGTACAAATGAACTAATGAGAACTAACCACTTTAGCTCTCTGGAGCAACCTGACATGTTGTCATTTTAGTATGTTTATGGACCTTGACTACAGAACAGTCTTAAGTTGACAACATCTCAGAGAGGAGAAGCAAGATAGTGGAGGAGTACGAGATGGAGATGACATCAGGTTGCAGAAGTCCAGCTAGATAGTTATCAAACCATTCTGAACACCTACAAACTCAACAGGAGACTGAAGAGAAGAGCAGCAATTCTATGAACAGAAAATCAACCACTTTCCAGAAGGTACAACATACAGAGAAGTGAATCTGAAGCGACTGAAGATAGACCGTGGGGTCTCCCGCAAGCTCCCAGCCAGCTGTGGAGCAGCAGAACGCAAAATCGGAACTTGTAGAAGTCTGCTCCACTGAGGACATCACTCCAGAGGCTAAGTCGGGGCGGGGGGTGGAGCCCTCACAGGAACAGTGTGGTCTCAGGTCCTGTGGGGTCACAGAAAGACCAGGGGTGCCTGAGTGTGGCAAAGCCCCTAGGTATTGGAGCAGGGAAGCCACTGCAGAGATGGAGCCAAGGAGAGACTCTTAGCATGGGGTTACCTTAAACTGTTGGGCCACTGCTCTTTAAGCAAGGACCCCACATGTGGCAGAACTGGGGAGACCCCCTCCTTCCTCCTCTAGAGCAGTGCAGAGTGCGTGGCAGGAATCTGCTGGGTTTGGAGACTCCAAACGGGGCCATGCACCAGAGACAGAAATGCACAGTCACAGACGGGTGAGCTTGGAGCGTGGCTGGAGACCAGGGAGACTGGAGGGACTGACAGCTTTTCTCTGAGGGTGCACTGAGGAGTGGGGCCCTGAGCTCTCGGCTCCTCCAGGCTGTAGATTGGGAGACCACCATTTTTATTCCTTCATTCTTCATTCCTGTCCTCCAGAGCTCTACAGAAAGCATTCAGGAAACAAAAGCTCCTGAGCACAAACCCAAGCATATTGAGCAGATCGCTCAGCCTGGCCCCTAGCAAGGGCAGTGCAGTTCCACCTCAGGCAAAGACATTTGAAAATCATGGCACTAGGCTCCTCCCCCAGAAAATCAGCAAGAATGGCCAGTCAAGACCAAGTTCACAGATCAATGAGAAACTCAGAACTTCAGAGCTAAGGGAAAGCAACACATAGAATTCATGGCTTTCCCCCCCATGATCCTACAGTCTTTCAAAATTAAATTTTTAAAACTTTATTTCTTCTTACTATTATTTTTATTTCTTATTCTATTTATAAAGATTTATTTACTTATTTATTTGACAGAGATCACAAGTAGGCAGAGAGGCAGGCAGAGAGAGAGAGAGAGAGAAAGAGAGAGAGAGGAGGAAGCAGGCTCCCTGTAGAGCTGGATGTGGGGCTTGATCCCAGGACACTGGGATCATAAACTGAGCTGAAGGCAGAGGCTTTAATCCACTGAGCCACCCTGGAGGCCCTTTTATATTGTTTATAAATTTATTTTATAATTAAAAAAACTTTATTTGTTTTCAGCATAACAGTATTCATTATTTTTGCACCACACCCAGTACTCTATGCAATCCGTGCCCTCTATAATACCCATCACCTGGTACCCCAACCACTCACCCCCCGCCACTTTAAACCGCTCAGATTGTTCTTCAGAGTCCATAGTCTCTCATGGTTCACCTCCCCTTCCAATTTCCCCCAACTCCCTTGTCCTATCTAACTCCCATGTCCTCCATGCTATTTGTTATGCTCCACAAATAAGTGAGACCATAAGATAATTGACTCTCTCTGCTTGACTTATTTCACTCAGCATAATCTCTTCCAGTCCCGTCCATGTTGCTACAAAAGTTGGATATTCATCCATTCTGATGGAGGCATAATACTCCATAGTGTATATGGACCACATCTTCCTTATCCATTTGTCCGTTGAAGACCATTGCTGCTATAAACATTGGGGGTACAGACGGCCCTTCTTTTCACTACATCTGTATCCTTGGGGTAAATACCTGAATGCAATGGCAGGGTCATAGGGAAGTTCTCTTTTTAATTTCTTGAGGAATCTCCACATTGTTCTCCAAAGAGGCTGTACCTACTTGCATTCCCACCAACAGTGGAAGAGGGTTCCCCTTTCTACACATCCCCTCCAACACATGTTGTTGCCTATCTTGCTAATTTTGGCCATTCTAGCTGGTGTAAGGTGATATCTCAATGTGGTTTTTTTTTTCAATTTATTTATTTCCAGAAAAACAGTATTCATTATTTTTTCACCACACCCAGTGCTCCATGCAATCCTTGCCCTCTATCATACCCACCACCTGGTACCCCAACCTCCCTCACCCCAGCCACTTCAAACCCCTCAGATTGTTTTTCAGAGTCCATAGTTTCTCGTGATTCACCTCCCCTTCCAATTTACCCCAACTCCCTTCTCCTCTCTAACACCCCTTGTCCTCCATGCTATTTGTTATACTCCACAAATAAGTGAAACCATATGATAATTGACTCTCTCTGACTTATTTCACTCAGCATAATCT
>NC_081573.1:175693-181889 GCF_022355385.1 Mustela nigripes
AGCAACGTGGCAGGATACAAAGTCAATGTGCAGAAATCAGTGGCTTTCTTATACATTAACAATGAAAATACAGAAAGGGAAATTAGAGAATTGATTCCATTTACTATAGCACCAAGAACCATAAGATACCTGGGAATAAACCTAACCAAAGAGGTAAAGGATCTGTACTCGAGGAACTACAGAACCCTCATGAAAGAAATTGAAGAAGACACAAATAGATGGAAGACCATTCCATGCTCTTGGATCGGAAGAATAAACATTGTTAAAATGTGTATACTACCTAGAGCAATATATACTTTTAATGCCATTCCGATCAAAATTCCACCAGTATTTTTCAAAGAGCTAGAGCAAATAATCCAAAAATTTGTATGGAATCAGAAGAGACTATGGACTCTAAAAAACAATCTGAGGGGTTTGAATTGGCTGGTGGGTGGGAGGTTGGGGTACCAGGTGGTGAGTATTATAGAGGGCACGGATTGCATGGAGCACTGGGTTTGGTGAAAAAATAATGAATACTGTTATGCCGAAAATAAATAAAAAATAAATTAAAAAAAAAAGAAGAGATCCCGAATCACTAAGGAAATGTTGAAAAACAAAAATAAAACGGGGGACATCACATTACCTGATTTCAAGCTTTACTACAAAGCTATTTTAACATTTTTAAACTATTTTATCTTACTGATACCTTTTTTAAAGATTTTCAGCACAACAGTATTTCTTGTTTTTGCACCACACCCTGTGCTCCATGCAATCCGTGTCCTCTCTAATACCCACCACCTGGTTCCCCCAACCTCCCCCCCTGCCCCTTCAAACCCCTCAGATTGTTTTTCAGGGTCCATAGTCTCTCATGGTTCACCTCCACTTCCAATTTTCCCCAACTCCCTTCTCTTCTCTAACTCCCCTTGTCCTCCATGTTATTTCTTATGCTCCACAAATAAGTGAAACATATGATAATTGACTCTCTCTGCTTGACTTACTTCACTCAGCATGATATATTCCAGTCCCGTCCATGTTGCTACAAAAGTTGGGTATTCATCCTTTCTGATGGAGGCATAATACTCCATAGTGTATATGGACCATTGGATTATTATTGATACCTTTTTAAAAATCTTTTAAAATTTTTATTGTTATAGTCAGATTTTATCCCTTCATTGTATTTAACCTTATTTTTTGTATACTCTCACCAAAACACTAGCCAATAGGATCCAACAGTACATTAAAAGGATTATTCACCATGACCAAATGGGATTTATTCCTGGTCTGCAAGGTTGGTTCAACATCCACAAATCAATTTGATACAATACATTAATAAGTGAAAGAACAAGAACCATATGATACTCTCAATAGATGCTGAAAAAGCATTTGACAAAGTGCAGCATCCTTTCTTGATAAAAACTCTTCCCAGTGTAGGGATAGAGGATACATACCTCAATAACATCAAAACCACCTATGAAAAACCCACAGTGAACATCATTCTCAATGGAAAAAAACTGAGAGCTTTTCCCCTAAGGTCAGGAACATGGCAGGGATATCCACTATCACCACTGCTATTCAACATAGTACTAGAATTTGTAGCCTCAGCAATCAGACAGCAAAAAGAAATAAAAGGCATCTGAATTAGCAAAGAAGTTAAACTCTCACTCTTTGCAGATGATATGATACTTTATGTGGAAAACCCAACAGACTCCACTCCAAAACTGCTAGAACTCATACAGGAATTCAGTAATGTATCAGGATATAAAATCAGTGCACAGAAATCAGTCGCATTTCTATACACCAATAACAAGACAGAAGAAAGAGAAATTATGGAGTTGTACCCATTTACAGTTGCACCCAAAACCATAAGATACCTAGGAATAAACCTAACCAAAGAGGCAAAGAATCTGTACTCAGAAAACTATAAAGTACTCAGGAAAGAAATTGAGGAAGACACAAAGAAATGGAAAAATGTTCCATGCTCATGGATTAGAAGAACAAATATTGTGAAAATGTCTATGCTACCTAAAGCAATCTACACATTTAATGCAATCCCTATAAAAATACCATCAATTTTTTCCAAAGAAATGGAATAAATAATCCTAAAATTTATATGGAACCAGAAAAGACCCTAAATATCCAAAGGAATGTTGAAAAAGAAAACCAAAGTTTGTGACATCACAATTCCAGACTTCAAGCTCTATTACAAAGCTGTAATCATCAAGAGAGTATGTTACTGGCACAAAAACAGACACATAGATCAGTGGAACAGAATAGGGAGCCCAGAAATGGACCTTCAATTCTATGGTCAACTAATCTTCAACAAAGCAGGAAAGAATGTTTAATGGAAAAAAGACAGTCTCTTCAACAAGGGGTGTTGGGAAAATTGGACAGTCACATGCAGAAGAATGAAACTGGATCATTTCCTTACACTCCACACAAAAATAGACTCAAAACCAATTAAAGACCTCAATCCATGAAAATCCCTGAGAACACAGGCAGCAACATCTTCAAACTTGGCCGCAGCAACTCCTTCCTAGAAACATTGCCAAAGACAAGGGAAGCAAGGGCAAAAATGAACTATCAGGACTACAACAAGATCAAAAGCTTTTGCACAACAAAGAAAACAGTCAACCAAACCAAAAGACAGCTGATGTAATGGGAGAAGATATTTGCCAATGACATATCAGATAAAGGGCTAGTATCCAAAATCTGTGAAGTACTTAGACTCAACACCTGAAGAACAAGTAATGCAATCAAGAAATGGGCAGAGGACATGAACAGACATTTCAGTAAAGAAGACATCCAAATAGCCAACAGACACATGAAAAAGTGCTCTACATCACTCAGCATCAGGGAAATACAAATCAAAACCACAATGAGATACCACCTCACATCAGTCAGAATGGCTAAAATTAACAAGTCAAGAAATGACAGATGCTGGTGAGGATATGGAGAAAGGGGAACCCTCCTCTACAATGTTGGTGGGAATACAAGTTGGAGAGCCACTCTGGAAAACAGTAAGGAGGTTCCTCAAAAAGTAGAAAATAGAGCTACCCTATGACCCAGCAATCGCACTACTGGGAATTTACCCCAAAGATACAAATGTAGTGATCTGAAGGGGCATGTGCACCTGAATGTTTATAGCAGCAATGTCCATAATAGCCAAACTATGGGAAGAACCTAGATGTCCATCAACAGATGGATAAAGAAGATGCGGTGTATATATACAATGGGATATTATGCAGCCATCAACCCCTTTCCCCCAAATCTTGCCATTTGCAATGGATGGAATTAAAGGGTATTATGCTAAATGAAATAAGTCCATTATAGAAAGACATTATCATATGATCTCTCTGATATGAGGAATTTGAGAGGCAGGGTGGGGGACCATGGTGGGGAGGGGGTGAAAAAAATGAAACAAGATGGGACTGGGCGGGAGACAAACCATAATAGACTCTTAATCTCATGAAACAAACTGAGGGTTGCTGGGGGGTGGGAGGATAGGGATGGGGTAACTGGGTGATGGACACTGGGGAGGGTAGGTGCTATGGTGAGTGTTGTGAAATGTGTAAGCCTGATGATTCACAAACCTGTACCCTGGGGCAAATAATACATTATATGTTAATAAAAAATATCCTTAAAAATATCTCAACAGAGACTCCCCAAGCAGTTGAGTGGTATGCTTTTTCAATTTGCTATGGCTTACAGAGTTATTTCCTAACCTCAACAGACATGGGTTTAAGTTCTATTCATTGAATAGTTGAGCATTTGAGCCAAGAGTCCTAGGCCCAGATTTCCAGTTGTAAAACAAGTATGCCATCACCCACTTCATTAAGTGGCCATGGGCACTCATTTTTTCAAGTAAAAGCTCCCACTAGGTGCCAGGAATAATTTTAGAACTGAAGGGACAGCAATAAAGATGGGTAAGAACCTTGCTCACTTGGGGCTTATACTCAATTTGGGTACACATATAGGGTGTGGGAGAAACAGACCCTTCACAGATAAATTCAAACAAACATGTGACATAAAAATATGAAGACACTGAAAAAATAAAAGAATTTTAAGGAAGCATTGAGATTTAGCACCAATTATGAGAAAGAACATCTAAAGATAGATTGACTCCCACACATCACATTTATTATACAGAATGTCATTGGATTAAAAAATAAAATTTCCCTTAAAACATCTGAAAAAAAAAAAAAGGAAGACGAGGGCACAGAAGCAGAATGAGACAGGGTTTGCATCACATGAACATGTACATTTTCTCAAAGGAAATGGGTCATTAAGAACATGAAGACAAGTTGCTGCTAGCTGTGAGAGCTTTGTGTGGGGGGGTAAAGTCGTAGAGCAAATGAGCATTAAAACTCGGGACTGGGTGGAGTTCAGCATGGGCAGTCGCTGGAGCAGAGGAACACAGGAAGGGACTCATACCCTAGGGTCAGATCTCTGGTCATGAAGGCAGTGGCAGGTTATATTTTAAAAATTTGATTTCAGGTATGAGAGGAAGCAGGTCTGAAGTTTCTAGAAGTTTCTAGCAGGGATGTCACACAATCTGACTTCTACTCAGAGGCACTTTTTCTTGCTGCATGGGGAGGATAGAGAGCCAAACCAAGGAGCTGGTAAAGGAAACTTTTTCATGACCCTTGAAGATGGTAAGGAAGGCTTTATTGGAGAGAGCCAGCTTCAGCTAGGGTTTGGAGGCAGAGGAGAGATGTGGAGCTCAACTCCAAGCTCAGTAAGGACAAGTGAGGCGGATCCAAGGAGGTGGGGCCAATGGGTGAGCAGTCACCGAGAGGTAGATCCATTCAACAAGATTCATGCTGAGGGCAGACCAGGGTGAGCAGCTGTCCCTGGGAGAGGAAGGATTTGATCAGATACCAGGGGTGGGGGGATTTTTGCTGAACCGACTCAGCAGGATTCTGGCCAAGCTGGACTAAGTGGGCCAAGGAGGGAGCCCAAGGACAAAGTCTATTGAAAAAGAAAACCCAGGATGCTGACCCCAGTTGAGTTGAGGAGAGAGTCTTTGTCAGTACCTGACTTAGGATTCTGATTTCCTCCTGAGCATGGTGGGGTCAGGGCATACCTTGGGAGCCAGGTACTGCAATCAGGCCTTTAGCCTCATCTCACTGAATCCTTACAATATTTCCAAGTGCTATATCCTCCCTGTTTCCGATATTGGTACTGAAGCACCAGAAAGGCAGATAGACCACTCAAGGTCACATGACCACCAAGCGGCAGATGGACTCTGACCAGACAGAACAAATAACTCCAGAGTCCAGGTTTTAATCACTCCACAAGGATGATGGTTTCATTTGGGCCCAGTTTTGGAGAACCAACTGAATTACATCTTTGAGAGAAATCAGCAGTTTCTAGACACAGAGCGAGGCAGGGAGGGAGAGGAAGAGGGTGTGAGAACCCAGCAAGCACCCAGGATAGGGGCACCCATCTGGGCTGGGCTCCTTCCACTTCTGGCCACCTGGACTTCCACATGCCCTTCCCAGTGAGGAAGGGCTTGGTTCTAGGTTTAGGGTCAAGAAAAGCCCCTCCACTGTGCTCCTGAGGTGCAAGCCCACTCTACTTGCTTCTTTGTCACCAACTCCATTCACAAAACCATGTTTCAGCCAAGGGTGGCCAAGGAACATTGCTGGCCAATGAAGTCTGCTTAAGTCCTTTTGGTGGGGCTTTTAAGGATATCATTTCTGTCCTGATGAAAAAGGGGGGCAGAAACAGCAGAGGGGCCTCAGACCTTTGTCCCTCCACCCTGCCAGGCATGTGGAGAGGGTCCCTGCATTTGGGAAGTTGCAGTGCAGTGGCAAGAGGGAATCTGGACTCTGTGGGGTTTGCCTGCAGCTCCTGCATCTACTCCAGACCTTGGGGTGAGGGATGAAGTGAACTGGAGCATCCCACGGATCCATATCCTACTCTAAAAATGCAAGACTCGTCCCACCTTCCACAGGCATCAAGCCTGCTGGACACAGAGCTAGTAATTCTGTTTGAATTGGGTTTGAAACAAATCCTGTTGGCCACTCAACGTTTTTTTTTTTTTAATTTATAATTTTTTATTTTTTATAAACATATATTTTTATCCCCAGGGGTAAAGGTCTGTGAATCACCAGGTTTACACACTTCACAGCACTCACCAAAGCACATACCCTCCCCAATGTCCATAATCCCACCCCCTTCTCCCAAACCCCCTCCCCCCAGCAACCCTCTGTTT
>NC_081573.1:182389-187185 GCF_022355385.1 Mustela nigripes
ACTAGCCAGGCACCATCTTTTAATGGCGGAGGCCGCCCTGGCCAGGGGCCTGCCTCCGACATCTCCCCCTTTTTTCTTTTATGGCAGGGATCGTGCCTGTCTTAGGTTGTCAGTGGCAGGGAATATCCTTACCCGTCATCAGATGGCAGATATCAATGATCTGCGTCCTGTCTTAGGTTGGTATATTTCCCCCACCAATCTTACCCATCATTGACTACCGATCCAAGATACTTAGCCACACTTGGGGGGGATGTTCCAGCCTCGATGGCTAACAAGGCCTGCACCATGGCTTGCTGTTGCCTATGTTGCTGTCGCCTCCAAATTTGCAGTTTCCTTACTAGCAGAATCAAGCCCACTACGAGGATTGTCATCAGACCAATTATGCTAGCCCATTGTTTCGTAAAGGTTAACACATCTTGCAATGTTTTGATTATCTCTGGGAGGGTTGCAAGCTCAACTCTGGTATTATTTATCCTTGTTATGCCTAGTAGCAGGTGCTGAGTGTAGTTTTGGAATTCTGCGGACTAATTCCCCCGCAAGTTTTGCGAGAGCTGTCGGGAGACATTCTGTAAGTCACTCATATTAGTATAGGCTATGGGAGTTACACAAATTGCCGGGAAGGGTACTATACATCCCAGTCCCAATAGGGCCCCCCATATGTCCACTTGTTCTTGAACCAAATCCACTCTCTGGTTGACTATCAGGATTCCTGCTTGCAGATGTGCATTGATCTGAGTCTGTGTTTGAAGGGCAGCGCCGTTCCTTCTGCAAGGATGTTCACAGCTTCTGCAGTGGGTATAGTTGCAGCAAGCGAGACTGCTGCTGCTGTGGCAGCTGCTGTAGATATAGCCAATGCTGTCACAACGGCGGCTGTGATACCAAAATCTCTCCTCTTTCTGGATAGCACCACCGGTAACTTGTCCTCTGGAATGGAAACTGGGATAGGAACATGGGTAGGGATACGCATAATCACAGCCAGCTTGAAGGCTGTGACATTCCAGCACTGGGAAAGATAGCAATTCTTAGTGCAATTCAACATATCATTCAGCTCACTAGCATTTGTTACGAGGAAAGGGAACGGTGGCCAGACGCATATGGGAGTGGGCTGATAAGTAATATTATTGGGACAAGACACATTAACTGTTGTCTCAAAGGTACTAGAGTCATTTTGTTTATAAGAACAGTTGAGGAATTTGCCACCATGACACTGCTGAGATATCATCACATGCCCCTAGCAAGTTACAGACCTGCCATGCATCAAAGGGAGAGGAGGGAATATAAGAGAAGAGTTAGTAACTGGTAAAGGATATAGCCATGCTTTAACCACTGCTCACAGCTCTCTGGCTTGAGTCTGCCGCAGGAGGTGTAGCATCCCCTGAGTTATCATCAGCATCTTCAGCATCATGACTGGTGTTTGGAGGCAAGGCTGCACGCACCAGCCGCTCTGGGATCCAAATTGGAACCTACTTTTCATGAACATATCTTAACTTTCCAAATTCTGAAACATGTGTGACATCCATATGCCATATAGGATTAGGTAACAAACCCTTAGGATTAACCCCCAAGGACGGTGCAGGTAGTAAGATCACGCAATTTCTGCAGGAGACTACTATGTCCCATGCCTGTGCTTTTGTTATGTTAAATTTGAGGCGAAGAGTTAAAGCATTCACATGGAACAGCTTGTGTTATTGTCTCGCCTGTTGCACTGGGTCCTCAATGGCAAAAGCATTTTATTGTCCTGTTTCTTCAAATTCTCCCTTAAGTGGTCCCATTGAGGTATGTTTAGCAAGCCTTCATCTAGGAACCATGGAGCCGCCTTTTCCACTGTATTCAAAAAGGCCCGAGCAGTTTTTGTTTTTAATGGCGTGCCATTGGCCTTTAGAAGGTCCTTTAGGGAACCCTCTAACCTCGACTTTGACAGTCCAGATCCCATAATTAGAATCCCAACCTAATGGCTGTTCCGCGTATACTCGCCGCTAAATCCCGGCTCTAAGGCCGCCCCGCTTCTTATTGCGGACTTGTACAAGATTCCCACCACTTTGATCGTGGTCCCTTCCCCACTTACCTGCGGTTTCAATAAGAAAATCCCGGCTCTATGGCTGCCCCGCTTCTTGTTGCGGTCTTGTACAAGTTTCCCACCACCTTTGTTGTGGTTTTACCCCGCTTACCTGCGGACTTCTCCCTTTGCAAGGTTTTTCTATTTTTACTCCCCGCTTTACCACGGAATTCCCACTTTTGAACATGGCTAATGTCCCCGCTTTCCTGCGGATTACCTTGCAAGATTCCTTTATTTAGTTCCCAGGTGCTGGCGCCATTTATTGCCCTCGGCGCACAAGGACGACAAGACGCCCTGGTTCGGATGCATCTTCTTTCTCTTCTCTCCCTTTATTTCCACAAGTCTACACACTTATATACGCTTACATGACCAATCAGCGAGCAGGGTACAGGAGCGAGCGAATCAGGCTGTGCACCTAAATGAACAACTTCGCTAGCAAACAATGCTTTTTACTTCCTCTTTGGGCGTTCCGCTTAGTCTCGCGAGGCAATCCTAACCTGGCAACTAGCCAGGAGCCATTTTTTAATGGCGGAGGCCGCCCTGGCCAGGGGCCTGCCTCCAACAGTCACTGGTCCAATGTTCCAGTGTCTGCTTCTCACACATTCTAGAGCAGCACCTGCAGATGACGACAAAGGGAATTCAGGTGACAGGGACGCCAGACTCAAAAACCGTCCTCCTCCGTGTGCACTGGGGCTAGATGGATTCACACGGTCCTTGTGGGGCAGAAGTTCTGGGCACTCCCCAGTCTTAGCACGTTTTCAATGAGTCTCACTTATCTTTTTTGTTTGTTTATTGGTTGGTTGGTTGGTTGGTTGGTTGGTTGATTTATTTACTTATGTAGCTCTTCTTCCCATCTCCATCCACACTGCATGTGAGCAATAATGGTGTTCCTATAACCCAGTGACTGACCGTCACCTTTCGTGGATACATATTTATATGCCTGTTGTAGATGTGCGCACACAAATCTCTCTCTCTCTCTCTCTCTCTCTCTCTCTTTCTCTGTGTGTGTGTGAGTGTGTGGTGTGTGTCTGGCACTGTGGATATCTGTAAGTAAATGAAGAATGAATTAATGAATACATGCAAGGAGGAATACTGTAGGTATAGTATAAAGTGCAGACCCTGAAGGAAGGGAGCTGGTTGACATGGAGGGACATGGACCTGACCCCAGACATCGGCCCCTCTGTGCTCCTGACAGTCAGGAGCCCCTGGCACCAGCCCCTCATCCATGGATGCTGCTAGGACCCCGGCTACAGAGTGAGTGGGAACTGTCATCTACAAGGACATGAGCCCAGGAGGTCTTGTGTCCCAGACTGAGCAGAGAACATGTGAGGACACGATGATTTCTGTGCTGGGAGGCCACTTTTCTCTGCAACCCTGAGCTGGTGGGGCACAGCCAGAATCAACCCCAAGTGACTCAGAAGCAGAGTCTGAAATCAAAGAGAACAAGGAGGCTGAAGGAATCCAGTGAGGCGAGCAGAGGAAAGCCCCCTAGTGCAGAGAAGGGCTAGTTCAGGAACTGTACAAAAACCACATAGTGACAGGCTGAGGAATAGAGACACAGAGCAGACAGGCAGGACGGGGGTCTCTAGCTCCTTCCATCTGCTTCCATCTTCCCTGCAGAAGCAGCTGGCACCGTGAGCCCACCCCAAAACAACTCAGACCCCAGCAGTGTTGAGTAAGAGAAAAGTCCCAGTGATGGGGCTTGTATGGAGGGAGTGTCCTGTGTGGGGAAGCAGGTCCCCTGGGCGGACGTACAGGATCCTGGGTGATTTGGGTCCTCTCTGACCTCTGCAACCTCTCCGTCCTCATTCCTAGCCTCGGACCCCAGAGATTACATGGTGGAGAATCTGACCCGCATGGGCGTAGCTGTCTTGATCCTGGTGGTCCTCGGGATTCTGCTGCTAGAGGCTCAGCACAGCCACAGAAAGACTCCAGACGCAGCCAGGAGCTAAACATGAAGGGGGAACAAAGTCACCATTCCGTGTGGCAGAGCTGTGGGCATGCGTCCCGGGTGCCCAGAGGGATCTGGAGGAAAGCCTGCAGCTCACCCTTGCTACTCTGTCTGCTGTCAACATCGAGGGGGAGCATGGTTCAGGTGCAGGACATGTCTGGGCTGCTCCCTGTCCATGACTCATCCCCCGTGACCTCTGGTGCTTTCCCTCCTGCATTGTTGGACATCCTGGTCTTGCCCCTCCTTCCTCATCCCTGTGAGTTGAGGGTTCATAACACAAGGCAGGACTGGTTCATAACTTCCTAGAGCGGCAGCTCTGGTCCACCTTCGTCGGATACATTTTCCTTCATTTTCCATTTCCACCTTCCCTAATGTCCACTATCGCCCTCCATTCCTCAGCCAAAAGCACAGACTCTGTTTTCATAAGTAAATAAGTGGGTGAAAATCAGGTCCGCTTTGGAACAGATGAATCCAAATCATTCCCTGAACCCTCTCTGGACTCACAGAGCATTTCTGTCCTCATGCGGCAACACTTGGTGGAATCTTCCAGAACCACCATCAGTTCAAGTGAGCTCAGGGGTGTTTGAGGTGTAGCCAGGTGGGAGCTGCTACACTGACTCCAAGGAATAAATGGGTTTTCCTTTTTAATTTTTTTAGTTGTGATTTGAGTGCCTTAGAGTTTAATTGTGTGAGACACCTGCCTTGGGCTCCGGTCATGATCCCAGGATCCTGGGATGGAGTCCTCTGTTGTAGGTCTGCTTCTCCCTCTGTCTCTCCTTCCCATTTGTA
>NC_081573.1:190185-197214 GCF_022355385.1 Mustela nigripes
GCCCAGGAGTACCACCTGCATAAAGAGGGGGACTCATGGAATTGGGACACATGGAAGCCACTGGAGTCCAGGTACAAGGCCAACTTCTCCATCACATACATGACAGATGTATATGCAGGGAGATACCACTGTGAGTATGAATGCCCAAATGACTGGTCAGAATACAGTGACCCCCTGGAGCTGGTGGTGACAAGTGTGAGCCCACTCAGGGTCCTAGCCCCAGACTCTGTCCCGGGAAGGGGGTGGGCTCTCAGGTGTCTCCCTCTTACAGACCAGCCTGCGGATACCTTGGGGTTCTGAGCCTGATATAACACCACCCCATCCTCCTCTCCTAGGATCCCAGGGCCACCCCAGTCTCTCAGCCCTGCCCAGCCCTGTTGTGACCTCAGGAGGGAACGTGACCCTTCAGTGTGCTTCACGGATGATTCCACACATTCGTCCTGATGAAGGAAGGAGAGCGCCAGCCCTCCTGGATCCTGTACTCCTAATCAGCCCCCCATGGGCGTACCCAGGCCCTGTTCCCTGTTGGACCTGTGACCCCTAGCCTCAGGTGGACGGTCAGATGCTATGGCTATTTTAGCAACACCCCCCAGGTGTGGTCAGACCCCAGTGACCCCCTGGAGCTGCTGGTCTCAGGTGAGAAAGCCTGACTGTTGCCCCATCTGTGTTTTGAGGCATCTGACAGTTAACAGGGACTCTTCTCTCACAGCCCAGAGCCCCCATTTGGGGCACAGTATGTCTCTGCATCTTCTTCCAGAGCTGATGGTCCTTCCAGATTGCCTTTATTACCTGAATTCCCCTGGCCATTGTCCTCTTTCCCCTCCCCCTACAATGTCACTGTCATTTTGTGAAAGGACCCATGCCCCAAGACAGGATGGGAGAGGGGACCACAGGGACTCACAGGTCAGAGTCACGGAGGGTGATGTACAGTGCGACCCGGGTGTCAGGACGGGAGAAGGGAAGTTGGGGAAAAGCAGCCCCTGCCATCCTCTGCTGGTCTCTCTCAGGTGTCTCAAGGAGCCCTCCCTCCTGACCCAGCATGGCTCTGTAATGGCCTCTGGACAGAGCCTGACCCTCCAGTGTCGCTCTGATGTTAGCTACGACAGGTTCGCACTGTCCAAAGAGGGGGCACCTGACCCTCTCCAGCGGCTTTGCAAGGAGCCTCAGGCTGGGTTGTCTGGGGAAGACTTCCCCCTGGACCCTGTGAGACCGTCCCATGGGGGCTGGTACTCGTGCTTCGGTGGACACACCCTATCCTCCGAGTCGTGAACCCCCAGTGACCCCTGGACATCCTGCTCATAGGTGAGGGCTTACGGCATTAGTCAGGACCCAGATGCTCTACAGGTCCTGCAGGGGAGCCCCAGGTGGTGGTGGCTGGGATGAGGGGTGGGGGCTTCCGGGGGGAGGGAGAGACAGATGGAACAGGGGATGGGAAGGGACAGACTCGGAGGACACAGACAGACTCAGTTCAGAACCAGAGCTGGACAGCCCCTCACCCGCCCTTTCTCTCCCTAGGACAGCTGCCCTACAGACCCTCCCTCTTGGTGCAGCCGCGATGCATGGTGGCCCTAGGAGGGAATGTGAACCTGCTGTGTCAGTCACGGAGCTCTGTGGACACTTTCCTTCTGTCCAAGGAGGGGGGAGTCGATCCTCCGCTGCGCCTTAGATCACAGTACCGAGCTGGGCAGCACCGGGCTGAATTCCCCATGAGTCCTGTGACCTCAGACCACGGGGGACCTACAGGTGCTACAGCTCCGCCAGCACCTCCCCCTACCTGTTGTCATAGCCTAGTGACCCCCTGGAGCTCCTGGTCTCAGGTGAGAGTCGCTGACTCTGTCCCCTCTGTGTCCCAACATTGTCTTCAGGACCCTGTGTCCATGAGGGCTCTGGTCTAGGATGGAAGTGAGGGGCCCCAAGGGAATGTCAGCAGAGGGGTCTACCCCTTCACAGTGCAGGAGGGAAATAGGGTCTTCCCACCCTTGCCTAACCCTCACCCACAGCACCAGAATTGTCCTGGTGGAGGAGGGCCTTTGGGGCCACAGGGCACATGAGGAGGAAGAGTGTGTGCAGCAATAAGGTGTCAGGGGAAGCTCCAGCCTCTCCCCCGCCCAGCCCCACACTCCTGTCTTTTCCTCAGGACCCTCTATGGGTCCCGGCCCCATAACCACAGGGCCAGGCTCAGCTGACTATGAGTCACAGGGGCTGCTGTCCAGTGGCTTTTCTTCTAGGCTTCCAGAGATGCCAGGGAGACCTCGGGACTCCAGGGGCTCTGAGGCTGTTGGAGGGGCCTGGGGTGGTCATGGCAGAGGGAGGTGGAGGGGCCCAGTAGGGGAGGAGAAGGCCAGTGCAGTGAGGAGTCCTGCAGGCCTTACACCTCACCCTTGCTGACCTCAAGAGGCTCTGAGGGTGAATGATGGTCTCTGTCAGCCTTAGTGGGTGGGTCCATGGGGAGCGGAGGCTGAGCTGCCCCTTCAGGTCAAGGGCCTCCGGAGGTGCTGGCTGGCACATGCCCCTCCCCTGTGTGGACCTCAGTTTCCCCAAGTGTAAAGGAGAGAGTCGTGGACAGAGTAGATTTCCCATCAGACCATGACTCTGATCCTGGGAGAGGAGGGCTCACGGTGAAGACCCCCAGGTAGTGATCTATGGGTCCTTTTGCAACAATGACAGTGACATTGTAGGGGGAGGGGAGGGAGGACAATGACCGGGGGCATTCAGGTAATAAGGAGGGAGGATAACGCCGGGGGCATTCAGTTAATAATTACTGAATCAATAATAATTCAGTAAATAAGGTCCCTGAAAGGACCATCAGCTCCAGAAGAAGATGCAGAGACAGGCTGTGCCCCAGGAAACCCACAGTTGGGCTCCAGTCCCAGCCCTGCCGCCTCCATGCTGGGCGACCTGAGACACATGAATGACCTCTCTTTGTCTGTTTTCTGTCTGTGGGGTGGGCAGAGGGGCAGCAGTCGTCTGCTGGGTGATCATTGCCGGGGTCAGAACTGAGTGCACAGAGCCAAGCATGTTCCTGGCACACTGTAGGCGCTCAGTTAAATGGCATCACTGGCTAATTCATGGTGTAGCTCCTGCCCAAGGTCCCCACTGGTACCTGAACATCCTCATTGTGGCCGCAATGGCCTTCATCCTGCTGCTCAGCCTCCTCATCTGCCTCCGGGTTCGACACTGGCATCAGAGCAAAGGCAGGAAGTTGCGTGAGAAGGGAAGGGCATGACGGGCTCCAGGGGTGGTGGCTCTCCCATCGGCCGAACAAGGATGGGCTCAGGGCAGCGGCCAGAGGGAAACCAGAGTGGTGGGAAAGGCCAGTGTGGGAGGACACTTGTGCAGAATCTCAACCCAGAGAACCTAAAAAGAAACCCCGAGGTCGGTCCCCACGTCCCAATTGAAGGTTTTCCCCTCTTTTGATCTGTAGATATGGAGAATCACCCAGACAGTATGTGTGAAGGGCGCCTTTCCCTGGAATCAAAAGGGGGGGGGGTCGTACCCTCCCAGCCGAGAGGAACACGGATTCCCAACGTCCTGCAGGGGCTGCAGACCCAGAGCCCAAGGACAGAGGCCTGCACGACAGGTAACTCCTGCCCGCAGTCCCCCAGACTCCCACCCACCTGCCCCTGCTATGCCTCCTAACACACTGTCTCCTCCCCAGATCCAGCCCAGCTGCTGCCACCCAGGAGGAGAGCTTCTGTGAGATGAAGGGGGATGCCCTGGGGGTGGGCTGGGAGGGTCTTGGGGAGGGGTTGAGGACTGAATTCCCACATACCCCTCAGCCCACTGCTGAAGCCCCGGGATGGCAGATGTCCTAACTGGGAGGAGGGCAGAGTCTGTAGCCCTGAGAGGAGGGCTCAGGGAACTTGCCAAGAGACACACCCCGTTCTGTCCCAGCAGACGCTGCCATGCAAGACACTCAGCCTGAGGAAGGGGTGGAGCTGGACCATCAGGTGAGACCCCCAGCCCTTGAGCAGACCCCAGGGCCCTTGTGGTACCAAACAGAATCCAGTGGACACTTCTGTGTCCTCACACCACCCAATCTTAATAGTGTCCTTCAAAGGCCTTCACACTCCTTGGGCACCCAGGATCAGCCCACTGTGACCTCGTGGGTCCTCCTCTGTGCTCCTCTTATCTGGCTCCCCAACCACTGCCTGACTTCTGTTGTTGGGGTACATGCCCATGTCTCAAGAGGGTGCATGAAGAAATGATTTTCCCACTGGTCACTAAGTCCCTTCATTCATTCAGCCAGCAAAAGACACAGGGAGTCCAGCATTTGCCAGCCCACCTATTGCTGCTGGCATAGCTGTGAGCAAATCTGACCACCCTCCATGAGTTCACTTTGTGGGTGGTGGACAATATACAAGGAAGTGGGCAGCATCCTTGAGAGCAACGTGTGGCCAAGGAAAATAAAGCAGGGTACAGAGTAGCAGGTGCAAAGTTCCTGAGGCAGCAACATGCTTTATCAGGAGCATGGCCCATGCAGCTACAACCAAATGAGCAAGAAACTCTTTCCGGAATAGAATCAGAGCCAGAGTTGAATCACACGCCCCAAGGCTCTGGAAGCCCCTGGAGAGTTCACCAGGAACGTGACCTAATGGGCAGCAAAGTTTGAAGCATCGCTCTGGCAACCATGGGGAAAATTGTCTGAGGTGGTCGAGGGGAATCAAGGAGACAAACCTCCCTCTCACAGTCTGTCCACAGCAGAACACACAAGATGAAGACCCCCAGAGACCAACGTACGCCTAGGTGAGCCTGTCAAGATCAAGATTCAGGTGGGGACTGGCCACTTCTCCTTTCCCTGTGTCAGAGGGATTACTGGACTCGGAGGACAGACAAGCAGAGGAAAATGGGCAGACGGACTGTTAGGTGGGTCCCTTCTCCAAGAGTTCAGGGTCCCCCTCCTCAATCACAAACCTCCCCTCTCTTCCCCACTGTAGGTTGCTGCATATGACACCCCCCAGGATGTAACCTACACCCAGCTTCACGCCTTGACTCTCAGACAGGAGACAAGGGCATCCCCTCCCTCCCAATTAGGGGAGCCCCCAGCAGAGCCCAGTGTGTATGCTGCTCTGGCCATGCACAAGCCCAGGAGGGGTCCTGATCCCACACTCCATGGAGGGTGACCACAGGGACCTTGGAAGGCACAGGAGTTGCCCACAGTTGGTGTCACCTAATGACGATCCCAGCCAGCCTGGACTCTTCACATGGACCAGCAAGAACTCCTGGGCCCCTCTGGGAGTCACTGATTCTGCCATCAAAGATAGTAATACCCCTACACTTTGGAAATCAAAGCAACAGACTTCCCAATTACCCATGAATGAAATGAGAAAATCCAAATGGAAATGAGAGAATGTTTACAGTGAAGGACAGTGTAAATGTTACACATCAAATCTATGAAATGGGAAAATAAGAACCAAGAACCAATTTATTAGAACAGAAAAAGACACAAATAATTGACAGAACCTATTCTATCGAGAATTTGGGAAAAGAATAGCAAGTTATTCCAAACAAAGGTAGAAGGCAGAAAATAATAAAGACAAGACATAGCTAGTAATGAGGACAAATTTAAAAATAGAGAAAAATCAATGAAGCTGAAAGTGTTCCTTTTTGTAAGCAATGGTCACATTTATAAATCTTAGCCACAAAACCAAGGAAAGAGAGAGAGAGAGAGAGGAGGTACACATCATTATTAGGATGGCATCCCATCCTACAGACTTTAAATTTAGAATGGAACATTATTAACTCCTTTATGCTGATATTTGAGACATGTAGATGAAATGGATAAAATTCTCAAAATAGAAGCTACTAAATTGATGGAGAAGTAGAAATTATGTATCACCTTATGAATACATTGAATGCATTGACTGTGATCAAACCGTCCCCCATCTGAAGTATGTGGAAACTGAGAGAAATGGAGAACAGAGTGGTGGCTGGCAGGGTTGGACTGTGGAAATGGGGAGGTGCTGGTCAGGATTATAGGCAGAACAAGGTCTCCACAGTTGTAAGACCACAAGTTCTGGGGATCTCATATACAGCTGATGACCGTAGCTCATAACATTGTATCCTATTCTTGAATGTTGCAAAGAGAGTAGATCTAAATGTTCTCATCACATACAAGAAAGGCAGCTGTGGTACGTCATGGAAGTGTGAGCTAACCGCTTGGGGATAATCATTTTGTTATATTTGTGTCTGTTGAGGAAGCTTCATTGGCAATTGCTCCAAACACTTACCCCTTGAGGAAACACACACATGCTTACACACATGCATACACACAAGCATATACACACACCAAAATTATACAAGCCTTTCCTGAAAATAAAAAGGGAGGAAACAATATTGGATCAGGCCAGGGAACTGTGAACACCAAAAAACTGGCAACGTAATTGCAGAATGAAAAAGGTGTGGAAATTTCTCTCACATAAACGTAGATGTACATCTCTATACAATATGTTCACAAATAAGATCCAGCAATAGGACTCTACATCATGAACACACTGGATTTTGGGGGAAGGGGAGAAAGACAGTAGCTTAACTCAATCAATATAATCTGACACATTAACAGAATAAGTGAAAATGATCATCTCACAAACCAGAGGCAGGGGTTTGGGAAGATGGGTGGAAAGGTGAAGGGGATTAGACGTACCAACTTCAAGTTACATAATAAATGAGCGCCAGGGGTGAAAATTACACTTTAGGGAATATAATCAGTAACATTGTAATTATTTTTTGTGTGACACATTTTAATTGGATTTCTTAGAGTGAGCACTGCCTAATGTATATAAATGCTAATTCACTATGATGGACACTTGAAACTAATATCACATGTTAACTATAAATCAAAATTCAAAAATTATGTATTATGGGGGGAGGAGTCAAGATGGCGGAGAAGTAGCAGGCTGAGACTACTTCAGCTAGCAGGAGATCAGCTAGATAGCTTATCTAAAGATTGCAAACACCTGAAAATCCATCGGCAGATCGAAGAGAAGAAGAACAGCAATTCTGGAAACAGAAAAACAACCACTTTCTGAA
>NC_081573.1:200214-219248 GCF_022355385.1 Mustela nigripes
CTGCCCATTTCTTGATTGGATTATTTGTTCTTTGGGCCTTGAGTTTGCTAAGTTCTTTATAGATTCTGGACACTAGTCCTTTATCTGATATGTCGTTTGCAAATATCTTCTCCCATTCCGTCAGTTGTTAACTGTTTCCTTTGCTGTGCAAAAGCTTTTGATCTTGATGAAATCCCAATAGTTCATTTTTGCCCTTGCTTCTCTTGCCTTTGGCGAAGTTCCTAGGAAGATGTTGCTGCGGCTGAGGTCGAAGAGGTTGCTGCCTGTGCTCTCCTCAAGGATTTTGATGGATTCCTTTCTCACATTGAGGTCCTTCATCCATTTTGAGTCTATTTTTGTGTGTGGTTTAAGGAAATGGTCCAGTTTCATTTTTCTGCATGTAGCTGTCCAGTTTTCCCAACACCATTTGTTGAAGAGACTGTCTTTATTCTGCCCGAGACTGTCTTTATTCTGCCTTTCCTATTTTTTATTTATTTTATGCTGCTAGGGATTCAGTGGGCAAAACAGCACAGAGTCTTAGTGGTTCTCAGCAGGAGTGACTTGCCATTCATGGGACACTGGGCAATGTTGGGAGATATTTGTGCCAACAAGGGGGTGCTCCTGGCATCTAATGGGCAGAACCCAGAGATGTGCTAAACATCTACAACATGCAGGACAACCCCACAGCAAAGAATGGTCTGGCTCGAAATTTCAGTAGGGCTAAAATTAAGAAACTCTATGGTCTCTGCATTCATTACCACAGAAAATTTGACCTCAACCAGAGGACACTTGGCAATGCCTAGAGACTTTTTTTTTTTTTTTTACTGTGATAAAAAGAGCACACAAAAAGTACACATAACATCAAATTTACCATTGTAATTTTTTAAAGTGTACAGTTTAGCCACACTGAGTGTATTGAACACTATGCAAACATCCCCAGTATCTAGTCTCAGAATGTGTTCTTCACCCCAAAGGGAAGCCACATGCCCACTAATCTGCTTTCTGTCCCTCTGTGTGTGACTGTCCCAGATTTTTTTGGCTACACCTGGTTGTGTTACTAGCTTCTAGCAGGCAGAGACCCAGGGTGCTGCCGACCATCCTACAAGGCACACCACAGCCCCACAAAAAAACCCAAAAGAACAGAAACAGGCTGATCAATACAGAAAACAAACTGGTGGTTGCTAGAGGGGAGGAGGGGTGTGGGGAATAATTAGTCAAATCAATAAAAATAGATGAAAGGGGTTAAAAGGTACAAACCTCCAGTTATAAAATACATGTCATGGGGAAGAAAAGTGCAGTATAGTGAGTATAAACAAAAATATCATAACATATGGTGACTAGACTTAAGATGAGCACTGTGTATAATTGAATCATTATGCTTTACACCTGAAACTAACCAAACATGGCCAACTATATGTCAATAACGATGATTAAAATAATTAAAATAATTCCATCATTCTGGGGCTGAACACCCCACAGCAGGTGGACAGCTGCACGGCTTCCTGCCTGATCTTGTGTCTTCAGGACACTTCGCCCTGCTGGGGAAATAAACCCCTAGGAGGAGTCCACTCTTCCTTCTCTTTACGGTCCACAGGGCAGGTGCTGGAGACCTCAGCCTCCTGGGGTTACTGCGTCCCACTCTCCACATCTGTGCCACCACGAGACACTCCCCACAGAAATCGTCCCTTACCAGTTCAGCCCTGCAAGTGCACGTGGGCTGGGGACTGGCCATTGCGCCTCCTGAACTCTCCTACCCTACTGAGCCTGGGGAGTCCAGAAAGAAAGTGCCGGCCCATCCTGTGCCCAGGATGAGACAGAAACCCTGCAGGTGTGGGGTGATCTTACTTGGGCTTCTCATCCAGCGCTGTGTCCAGGCCCAGGGTCCCTGAGTCGGAGAATCTTGCCCCCCACCTCATGCCTACTTGACCTTCTTCTTGGTTAGCACAGGGTGGCTGGGGTTTTAAGCTTCCTTCTCCCATAAAAAGCTTCAGGATAGAAGATGGCCCAGAGCCCTGAATACAGGAAGATTCGGGGCTGGAACCTACTTCCCAGGCACTCTTGCCAGCCCTTCTCTTGCAGGTCTTCCCAATTCTGTGATTGCAGGTGCGTGGTCTGTAATTGCAAATAGGTGGTCTGGGAAATCCGTGACAGGCTCCGGGGAAGCCAGAAGTGGAACATTCCATCATGGATCAAGGGGGACCAGAAGTGGAAGGATCCACCATAGATTCGGGGGGAACCAGAAGAGGAACGATCCACCGTAGACCCATGGGAGAGCCAGAAATGGAACAATCCACTATAGACCCAAGGGGGAACCAGAAGTGGAACAACAATCCATCATAGACCCATGGTGGGGCAGAAGTGGAACAATCCACCATAGACCCAGGGGGGAACCAGAAGTGGAACGATCCACCATAGGGGGGTGGGGGGAACCAGAAGTGGAACAATCCATCATAGACCCATGGGGAAACCAGAAGTGAAACGATCCATCATAGGGGGGTATGGAGGGAACCAGAAGTGGAACAATCCACCATAGATCGGGGAGCGGGTGGTAGGGAAGTGGGGAACCAGAAGTGGAACAATTCACCATAGACTCAGGGGGGAACCAAATGTGGAATGATCCACCATAGACCGGGGAGGTGGGGAGCCAGAAGTGGAACAATCTACCATAGACCAATGGAGGAACCAGAAGTGGAACAATCCATCATAGACCTGGGGTGGGGGGAGAAGTGGAACAATCTACGATAGAGCAAGTGGGGAGCCCTCACACTTCGGTAGAGAAAAATCTGCCATGTCCAGAGCACAGGCACATAATGCACACCTCAGAGATGGGTCCAGATAGACTAGGGAAATACCCTTCTTCCTGCAGAGGCAGAGGACCCTGGACAGGGCTCAGGACCCAGGAGAAGACAATGATGGGTGATGGGTGAATGGAACTGGCAGAGGCAGGGCTGGCCAGGCTCTCTGCAGCAGATCCATTGCCCAGCAGCCCATTCGACATCTCTGTCTGTTGAGGTCCCCCTCAGACTCTCCCTCAGAGCTTGCTGACCTCCAGGTCTGACGCTTAGACTAACCTCCTGGATCTCTCCCCAGACCCAGTGGTTCTCAGCTTGGGGTGATCCTTCTCCCACCCCCTTGATGTCCAGAGACATTTCTGGTTGTCAGCACTGAGAGAGGGGGAGCTACTGGTGTCCGAGGAGTAGAGACAAGATACTGTTAAACATCCTGCAATGCTCCAACCACAAACAATGATCTGGCCCCAAATCTCAGTAGTGCTGAGGTTGAGAAATGCTGGCTGAGATGATTCTCTGCCAGAAAGCAAGAACTGCCTTCCACCCCTCAGTTCGGAGTAGATGTAGGGTTACAATTCTAGGGCAATTCCCCAGACTCAGCATTGAGTAAGACATCTCTGTTTTTTAGAGAAATGGCATTAGGTTTCATGCCTAACCTGGCCTTGCTGACCCAGTCACCCACCTTCCGGGAGCTCATCACTCTAGCCATGCTGGGCACCTGCTATTTTCCCAAGCACGCCCCCTTTGGCCTCCCTTCCTGTTCCCTCTGCCTGGGGGGTTGGTAGGGGCTCACATGGTCACCAGCGGTTGCTAGGCTAGACCTCATGCCACTCACTACTCCCAGTGCCCTCTTTATATCTTTCTAGGCCTGAAGTTCTTAACCGGGGGGTGATTTTGTCTCCAAAGGGACATTTAGCAACATCCAGAGTCAAGGTTAAGGGGGTGCACTTGGCATCTCATGGATAGAGACTGAATTGTAGCCCCCTCCCCCAGTTGCATACATTGAAGCCTTTGCTACTGGAGCTGTATTTGGTTCTAGGGCTTCTAAGGGATCATGATTTATTTTTTTAAGATTTTATTTATTTGTCAGAGAGAGGGAGAGAGGGAGAGAGAACACACATAAGCAGGCAGAGTGGCAGGCAGAGGTGGAGAGAGAAGTGGGCTCTCTGCTGAGCAAGGATCCTGATGTGGGGACTCAATCCCAGGACCCTGGGATCATGACCTGAGCTGAAGTCATCAGCTTAACTGACTGAGCCACCCAGGCGTCTCGGATCATGAGGTTTAAATGAGGCCAAACTGGTGGGCTCTTGATCTGATAGGATTGGTGGTCTTTTCAGAATCTGTGCCCGCACTGAGGAAAGGCCATCTCCCCAGCAGGAAGTAATCCTTATTGAGGAGCTGAATTGTCTGGCACCTTGATCTTGGACTTCCCAGTCTCAGGACTACGAGAAAATAAATTTCTGTTGTTTAAGCCACTGAGTCTATGGTATTTTGTTACAGCAGTTGAGCTGAGGGATGCAATTCCCCCACAATACAAGATCATCTGGTCCCAGAAGAGAGGAGTGAAGAGGTGCCCCCAACATACTGCATTTGAGGGTCTCAGACATACATGTGCAAGAAGAGTTGTCCCAGTGGGTGTCTGACTGGCAGGCAGCTGACTGCCCTGGTGCTTCACACTAGCCATGATGTACATAAGAGTTACATTAAGTTGATTGTAAAGTTAAACAACTATTACAGTGTAGGCATATGATGTATGTGTGTATGTGAGAAAATAGCTAATCTAAAGACAAAGACATTGGTGAAAAGATTGAGGACCTTTGTGTTGGGGTTTTTGAGGTCTTTTAAATGGAATAGAGGAAGAGATGTCAAAGGCATTTACCAACAATGAAACATAAATCAAAGTGTGAGTTGCAGTGGATACCATATATCAGAAAAACACTGTGATATGAATGTAACTGAGGAAATTATACCTCCAATATATAACTTATACTATATATATTTTAAAAAACTTATGATGTATTATATGTTGGCTAACTTGACGTAATGAAAAATAAAAAATTAAAATAAATTTAAAAAATAAGGCAATCTTTTAAAAATGTTTATTTATTTATGTAGATTCCATGCCTTGCATGGAGCCCAATGCGGGGCTTGAACTCACAGCCCTGAGATCAAGTCCTGAGCTGATATAGTGACGGGCATTAAGGAGGGCAGGTGTTGGGATAAGTACTTGGGGTTATATGTAAGTGATGAACCACTAAATTCTCCTGAAATCAGTACTACATTACACGTTAACTTGAATCATGAGAGACTATGGACTCTGAAAAACAATCTGAGGGGTTTGAAGTGGCGGGGGGGGGGGGGGTTGGGGTACCAGGTGGTGGATTTTATAGAGGGCACGGATTGCATGGAGCACTGGGTGTGGTGAAAAAATAATGAATACTGTTTTTCTGAAAATAAATAAATTAATTAAAACAACAACAACAATAACAACAACAACCAGTCAGGTGCTTAACTGACTGAGCCACCCAGGTGCCCCTAAAAATATTTATATATAAGATCTTTACCTGATTGAACTTCCAAAAGGCAAATGGCCAAAGGGATAGTTGTTATGAGAAATAATAAAAATATCGATCTCTACCCACAAGCACGTAAATGACAATGTTCCATTACCTGCTAATTTGTACGGCACTTCTTCTGGGCAGTGATCAGAGCACAAGCATAGGTATAGAAAAGAGAACAAAGCTGGAGTTTTCCAAAAGAGAAGAACAACTTTGGTGGTAGGAGGATGATGAGTCTAGGTTGGTTGGAAGAACCTGATAAAATAATCCGAAGTTCCAAAAAAAAAAAAAAAATCCCAAAAAAACTAGGGTTCAGAGAGATAGACTTGACTTGGGCATCCGTCTTAGAGAAATTGGAACCATGGCATTAAATGAGATCTACCCAGCTTGTATCCAGAGAAAGGCAGGTCTACCATGGGAACCACAAGCTCTGGTGGTGGAAACCCTGCAAAACTGATAGTGCAGGATAGTCAGAAAATGAGCGGAGGAGGCCAGCTGAAGCTGACTGTTTCAGGGAGGAAGTGGTCATACAACCGACACAAGCACAAAGGTGAGACGAGGCTGAGAAGCATCCACTGCGAGTTCTAGGAAGCCATAAATGTTTATCACAAAACACCTTCAACGGAAATGTGTGTGTGGGGAGAAACCACCTCCCGGTGGGCTGACGCCTGAGTTTGAGGGGGCAAAGCAGAAAACTGGTCTTCAGAGCCATGGACCAGTAAGAGTAGAGGGGATGAAGGTTTCCCCACATAACTGTTCGTGTTCTGAACCTTGAGGACCCATTCATACCTCAAAGGTATTTTCTAACTGGGACAATGAATATCTACAAAAAATTATAACCATTTGTTTACTCAGTGGTAAGACATGAAAAATATTCCCCATGATACTGGTAATAAGAAAAGGATTCTTGCTATCGATTAATGTGCTGGAGGTTCCAGCCAGATAGTAAGACAATAAAAAAAAGAGATCAATTTTACAAAAAAATCCTAAACATTTTTTAAAATTTTTTATTTCTTTTCAGCGTAACAGCATTGTTTTTACACCACACCCAGTGCTCCATGCAATCTGTGCCCTCTCTAATACCCACCACCTGGTTCCCCCAACCTCCCACTCCCCGCCCATTCAAAACCCTCAAATTGTTTTTCAGAGTCCATAGTTTCTCATGGTTCACCCCCCCTTCCAATTTCCCTCAACTCCCTTTCTAAATATCTTTTAAAGCTAGAAATAATCTAAAATAATCTATATATGTTAAAATTAAGATGTGAACTCTGCAAGACAACTGAGTACACATTCTGTAAACAAGATCCAGTTTTATTTTTATAACACCAGCACAAACCATGGCGGTAAAGTTATTTAAAGAATGATACCACTTGCAAAATAAAAGTCATGTACCTAGGGATCTATCTGGGGCTGATAAAACTGGAGGATATATCTCACGGAAATCTAACAAAAAATATGCACATTCTGTACATAGAGGACTGCATGATATTATTTAAAGAAATCAGAGAACATATAAACAAATGGTGAAATATAACACATTTAGGGTGCAAGCTTTCATGGACTGAAAGATTGAAGAGATGGTAATCCCCGCCCCCAAATTGATCTATGGTTTTAGTACAATTTCATGCACAACCCAGGCTGGTCTTTTGTGACAACTGACATCTTAAAGTTAATATTGAAATCTAAAGGGCCCAGAATAATGTAAGCAATCCTGGGAAATAACAAAACCAACAAATATTACCAATCTCAGGACCAGGACCCATCACCCATCGCTGGACCTCCCTCTGGGTTATCAATACCAGTCATCGCCCTGGTTGTCAACTCCAAAAACAGGAGACATTCTCGACTGTGCTGTTTCTCCATGGTTTTGTTTTCTCCTGCGCATTCCCTTCTCTCTGTCACTGGAATGGTCTTTCTATAGTGCACAAGTCATCTTATTACAGCCATGATCAAAGCACTCAATGAGCTCCCTTAGCCTGAAGGAAGAAATGGGCATTTAAGATGTGGCTTCCATGGCTGTGCTTGACATGGTGCACCCGGCGTCACCCAGGCTCAAAGCTCTACTTACACGGCGTGCTTTCACCCTCTGTCCTGCCTGTGAGTCTCAGCTTGAATTGGTACAGACACCTGCCACCTTTATCCCCATTCCTCATCTGTATGCCTGCCTCAATGTCTCTACAGAATGGAATTTTGCATAAAAGAAGCTCCACTATCATCCTATAGTTCTTTGATCCCAACTTAAACCCTTTCACTGCATTTACTCACTCTCTTGAAGATCTGCTCTCCTGGACAATCAGCCCAGGGATGTGGTCCTTTCACCAGTGCTCGGCACATAGTAGGGTCTTGTCAAAGAGACTGCTAGTGCCTATCACAACTCTGTCACGCCCCTCCTTACTCCATTGGTCATAGGAATGCCACTATTGATCTTGTCACAGAGACGCCTGAAATAAAAGCTATCTTTCTCAGCCTCCTTTGTATCCAACTGGGAAAGCTATTAGGTTCTAACCACTGAGAAATAAATGGAAGTGCTTTTGAGTGTTTCCAATAAATCTCCATGACAAGCAATTCGCCAGTACTTCCTCCACCTTTCCCTCCCTCTGTCCCTCCCCATGCTTCATTTTGCTGTCTGGAATACAAACTGGGTTAACATTTCAAGAAGAGCAATGTTCTACTTAACCACCTGGTCTACTCCTATTGGCCAGTTTTGGAAGACTTTGAGTGAGGGGAACAGCCTTGTGTGGAAAAGACCCCCCCCACCTCTCTGAGGAGGCTCTCAGGCCCCTGCACTTACCTCTGGAGACCCCAAATTTTTCTACCTTACACCGTTTTTTCCCCCCTTGAAACTGTAGGTTTCCTACTACGGGTTAGAATATGGAAAATCTGGGTTGTCATAAACACAATCCGAAGAAGTCCGTCATGTCTTGGATAAAGAACATTATGAACCATGAGAGACTGTGGACTCTGAAAAACAACCTGAGGGTTTTGAAGGGGTTGGGGGGGTGGGAGGTTGGGGGAACCAGGTGGTGGGTATTGGAGAGGGCACAGATTGCATGGAGCACTGGGTGTGGTGCAAAAACAATGAATACTGTTACACTGAAAATAAATTTAAAAAATTAAATAAAAAAAGAAAGAAAACAATGCAATATTATCTTTAATATGTAGAAAGAAAAGAACAGGCATTTAGAATTCTATACATAAAATTGAATTTATTTTTCAAGTTATAGAATAAAATAAAGATTTTTTTTAGACAAAAAAAGAAGAACATTGTGATGATTTAGTATCACAGTCCTTGGTCCGTGAACACCTAGCAGATGAAGAACAGAAAGAAGGATGTTTAGTACTGGTCCACTGGTTTTGAGGTAACAATTGGTATGAGTTTCAATTCCCTGTAATACTCAGGATAGTCACAGCTGCTGTGCATTGGGCTAACTTCCATGTGTCAGAGCCTATGCTGGTTTCGTGACATTCTTTTTTTTTTTTTTTGTATGTAAATATTTAATTTATTTATTTGACAAAGATCACAAGTAGACAGAGAGAGAGAGAGAGAGAGGGAGAGAGAGGAGGAAGTAGGCTCGCTGCTGAGCAGGGAGCCCAATGCAGGGCTCGATCCCAGGACCCTGGGATCATGACCTGAGCTGAAGGCAGAGGCTTTAACCCACTGAGCCACCCAGGTGCCCCGACATTCTTTATCTTGTTAAACATGCATGTCACCCCTTTGAGGTTGGAATTAATGTTCTCTGATGCGTAACAGAAAATTCAGATTTAGAGAATGGATTTGAGCTGTGTGAGGCATCAGAGTCTTGACGGGGGGAGGGACCCACATCATGATTATATTAATGGGTTGATCCAGTGGAAGTTCTCAAGGAACAAAGTGTCCAGACAGCATTTCAAGGACAATAGTCAGCAGTCTCAAGGGCTAAGTTGCACTACTGCCCCATTTGTGTACTGACTGACCTGACATATATTTCTGGAGAGCTCTCTTAGTGGCAGGAGCTGTGAGCACAGTCATCAGATCCAGCACAGACTTAATTCACACAAGTTCACGGTAGAGATGGGAAAATGGATATGTATGCAATGTTAGAGCCCTGGTGCTATTATAGATGAACAGAAAGTGCTTTGGGAGCATGGAGGTGATATCTGATGTTGAGATGGAGGGTTTGGGAGCTCTCTTGGGGGAGACCCGAGGAAGAAGGCAAAGTCTGGATAAAGAAGCAAGGAAGACAGAAGCCTGTAGTGGTATAGGAATCGGGGCAAGGCTGAGATCCAGCTAGGACACATTCAGCCATATGTGTGCTCACGGTCTGTATCTCCTTTGACCTGTTGGTGCCTCACTGGCTCCTGTTGCTTTTGATAAATGCCTATTCTGTACTGGTTATTATTATTATTTTCTATACTGGTTATTATTTTTTTCTGTACTGGTTATTAAATATCTTGAATGACATATTGCAGCAATGGAAAGAAGAAGGGATGAAGACCAAAGTAGGAAGGAAATATTTGTGGCCATGCTGTTAACAAAGGAGATATTCTGGGGGAAAACCAGAGTGGTTAAAGCTTTGGTTCGCATCAGGCAGGCACAAAAATGCTTACACCCCGGAAGAGACAAGAGGGTCTGTCTGGAGGGAAATATAGCTCTTTCATCCCACCCTGCCCAACAAGCTTTGCCAGACTCCATGCAGCTGTCCCTCAGTGTCCTGCAGGGAACCCCCCTTTGTGGGTACAACACAGAGCTCGCTCAGCTCAGGGTCAAGGCCAGAGTTCAGCTCTACCTGGGACCAGCACATCTCTTGGTCATTCGTTCAGGCGTCTCTGTGTTCTGAACCTTCTCCTGCATTCCTGACTTGAAGCCCCGTTGGCTTTTTCTTGTGCCCTCTTCCTCCAAAGCCAGTCTTCAGCCAGGAGGCACATGAGTGCCACCAGGACCAGGAAAGCCAGAATGATCCGAAGGAGATTCTGGGCAGTGTGATCCCAGGAGGCAAGGTCTGGGGTCAGAGGACAGACCGAGGACTGACAGGAATGGGTGCACATACCTCGTCCCGCCTCTCTCCTTCTCCCCATTCTAGATTACACTCCTTCACAGCCTGCACACCCACTGCTTGCCTACCTTGCTGGAATTCTGCCTCTGTGGTTACCAAGTCAAGATCCCAATAGTCTGTGGGTGAAAGGAAAGTAAAGCAGTGAGAAAAAGAGAGAGTGTTGGACACCAGGCCACCTCTCCTCCCTCGGATGGGCCCCATGGCCTCATGCAGCTTTTCCAGGTCCACACCCCACCCTCAAGGTCCTAGTGGCTTCATATGTCTGGTGAGAAGAAGAGCCAAAGGACAGGTGAACCTGGGGGGAATTTAGCTCCAGAACCTCACGCCAGGCATGTTTTCCTTCTGGCCATCAGCTTCCTCATTACCTCGGTCAACATGGCTTCTTCCTCACACATTGGATGACTCACAATCTCCCCATTTTCTTCCAGGCTCTGAGCCCACTCCCCATCCCCACTAACATGCATGCAAGGTCACTCCCGGTGCAGGAAATTACTCCTGGGGCTCACCCTCCCCCTGCCATATGCAGTGGCCATTCCCTCTCTCTGGAACGTTCTTTTTCAGGTAGCCACAGAACAAATGTCCTCAGTTCTTCAGGTTTTTGCTCCTCTGTGAGGCAATTCAGACAGTTCTAATATTGCCACCCGCCCTCCCGGTCACCCTGACCCCATTTGTTTTGCTCTATCTTTCCTCCACACCACTGTTTGCTCCCCCTGTGCTACATGCTGAGCTTGTTTCTCTGACTTTGACTCATGGTCTGTTTCCCACTTGGGATACAAGTGCCACAAAAGCAACATTTCTTAGTGTCACTGAGAGGCTCTAATCACCCCCCCCCAAGTTTAGAGGTAACTGTTACTCACCAGAAAAAGAGGTGTGCTCTGTGGGTGCAAGGCTGGTGTCCCCAAAATCTTCTAGCAGTGGAAACAAAGAAAACCATAAGGGTTTTGGGTTTCCTCCAGTCTTCCCACCGAGTCCTTGCGTCTTCCCCCTCCTTGTTCCTCTTCTTCAGGAACAATCAGCTGGGCCTCCCCAAAATGCATGTGAGGGAGGGCACTTCAGGGAGGTGCCTGCTGCCTCTTTCCACCTGTCCCTTTGCTGTCTTCCTCATCACTGGTTGGGGTTCACTTGGGGTTCTGGAGAAGATGTGGGGGAAATCTGAGGGTTTCCTCACCTGTGACCTGGAGCTTCACAGGCTCACTGGGGAAGGACCAGGCATGGTTGTTATAAGAGCCAAAACATCTGTACGTCCCTCTGTGGGCTGTGGTCACAGGACCTATGGGGAACTCCACCTGGGTGTTCCCGTATCTGTGCTGAGGGTGAGGGGATCTTCCCTCCTTGAGCAGAAAGAACTTGTTTGTTGCAGTGCCTAGCCGACAGTAGAAGCTCACGTTCTCTCCTGAGGTCACCTCAGGCCCAGGATGGACAGAGAGGGTGGGTGTGTCATACAATTCTGTGGGGGAAGGAGACAGGTAGTTTAAGAGAGTCTTTATCCCGCCTCCTATGTGCCCTTTCCTCCTTGGCCTTAAGACTGGGATGTCACTCCCCAGAATCAGTATCTCCCTCTGCTTTGGTCATGGACACACCCTCGCTGATCTCACCCTTCAAGACTGAGACACTCATTCCTCTAGCCTTCTCTCTGTGGGGATTGCCAGACATCAATGGTTCTCAGAGTTAGAGATCCTTGGGGCCAGTGACATCACCATCAGCTGGAAGCTTATTAGAAATGCAGATTCTCAGGATCCACACCAGACCCACTACATCAGAAACTCAGGGGTAAGGCAGTCAACTGTGTTTTAAAAAAAATGTTATTGTTTTCCATTGCTATAAAATACATGACACATAAAATTTACCATCTTAACCAATTGTATGGGGACAATTCAGTGGTATTGACTACATTCACATTGTCATGCAACCATCACCACCATCCATCTCCAGGACTCTTTTCATCTTACAGAACTGAAACTGTCCCCGCTACTAAGCACCCTCTCTCCATCACCATCCCTCAGCCCCTGGCACCCCACATTCTGCCTTCTGTCTCTATGAATTTGACCATCCTAAGTCCCACATGGAAGTGATCCCTACAGTATTTGTCCTTCTGTGACTGACTTATCTCACTTGGCACAATGCCTTCAAGGTCTATTCACGACATAACAGGTGTTTGAGTCTCCTTCCTTTTTAAAGCCGAATAAAATTCCCTTGTGTGGGTAGACCACATTTTGTTTATCCATTCCTTTGTCAGTAGACATTGGGCTTGTTGCTAGCTTTTGGCTATTGTGAACAATGCTTTCATGAACCTGGGAGCACTAGAGATATCCATGTTTGCCAGATGATTGTGATACCTGCTTGAGTTTGAGAGCCACATCCCTCAGCTGAAGGCAACCCCTGTACCTGAGACCGCCTTCCCTCCCAACCTCATTCCACTCTGTCTGTTTCCATATCATTTACTCCTCAGGTGCCCATGACGGACTGATTTGTCCTGACTTAGACTTATGGTCTGTCTTTCCCCCGCTAGGGTGCAAGTGCCACATAAGCATGGATGTTTGAATATAATCTCCTCCCCAGAAGGGGCTGACACTAGTGGGTACAAAACCCCTAGCCTTATCTTGAGATCTTGAGACCATGCAGAAGGACCATCCCAGGTCCAGAAGGACTATCCCAGGCCCAGAAGGACCATCCCAAGTCCAGAACTCCATTGCTCGGCTGAAGTGTCTGCTGAAACTGCACTGTGGTCAGCTCCTGCCTTTTGCCTGGCCTGTTCCCCTCACTCCTCATCACTGGGGTCACTTTTGATGATGCCCCCCCAGGGTTTCCCCCACCCCCCTGCCCCATGCACACACACATCCATGTCAGGGCCTCTCACCTGGAGAACCTGACCTATGACCAACCTGCCTCTAGGTCACAGACAACCACAAAGAGAGCCTGAATGACACTGAAGGAGATTAATAAATATGTGATGACCCTCCCCGAATTCAGGCCGAGGATGGGACAGTTACCTGTGACCACCAGATCCAGAGGGTCACTAGGGTTTGACCAGAGCTTCTTGCTTCGGTAAATACACTTGTATTGCCCTGCAGTGAGTGGGGTCATGGCTGGGATGTGGAACATGGCTATGTTCCTCCTTCCATGTTGCTTTGGGCTCTGCTGAAGAAAGAGGTGTCCCTCGAAATACAGCTGGTACTTCACAGCCTCAGGAGTCCCCTGGCAGAAGATACGCGCCTGCTTTCCCTTTGGAATCATGAAATCTGGCTTGGCCCAGATGATGGGTTTTGAAAGATTCTCTGGAAGGGAATCAGAGGTTGGAGTTCCAGATATAGCAACTTCCCACCCAAATGTCCACCCGGTTGCTGGCACCAAGCCTTCCTAGAAAACCAGAGGCCCTGTTCTCTCCTCTGGTGGCTCCTAGGTGCACACTTTGTCTGAGCCTAGTAGAGAGACTCTGGGGCTCTGAGGGATGGACTCACGCTTCTCGGTGCTGACAGTCTGGCTCAGGAACAGCCCTGGAAGATAGGAACAGTGAGACAGGCTGCCCCATCCACACCCAGACCCCTGGATACCATCTCTCTCATGCGCAAGAACTCACCAAGGTAGAGCAGGGCAGTGAGTGTAGAGGTCATAGCACTGATCCTACCAGGTGAATGTGGAGCAGCTGGGTGAAGACTGAGTCCAGTAGGGCAGGAAGGTGCACAGGATGTGGTGGGTGAAGCCCAGCACTAATCGCCATGGGGTTTTCACACGGACTTCTTACAAGAAGATTCACAGTCTTCCTTATACCTCTGACCAAGAGGCATAAAGACAGGTCATGGTCCCCAGACACATCTGATCATCTCTGTGCTCTAACCAGATCCTCTGACAATTGTCTGCCCCATCTGAAACTCATATTAGGGTCCTCTTCTAATAGGTCAAAATTTGACCTATTTTAAAATGTGGATATTATGCCCAGGAAAGGGATAGGGTAGTGTACAGAGCAGAAACTGTAGAATCATTTAAAAAAATATGTGTTTAATCTTTGCTCCCCTTTGTTTGGTATGCATATGCTTGGGTCAGTGGGTTGACTTCAACAGAATGAAATGATAACACTATCTTTTCCAAGGATTTGTTACAATGTTTCAACAAACTGCATAAAGAAGAGGTGGTCCATACACACAATGGAATATTACTCATCCATCAGAAAGGATGAATACCCACCATTTACATTGACATGGACGGGACTGGAGGAGATTATGCTGAGTGAAATAAGTCAAACAGAGAAAGTCAATTACCATATGGTTTCACTTATTTGTGGAACATAAGGAATAGCACGGAGGACATTAGGAGAAGGAAGGGAAAAATGAAGGGGAGGGACTGGAGGGGTGACAAACCATGAGACACTATGGACCCTGGGAAACTGAGGGCTTTAGAGGGGAGGGGGTGGGGGATGAGTGAGCCTGGTGATAGGTATTAAGGAGGGCATGTATTGCATGGAACACAGGGTGTTATATGCAAACAATGAATCGTGGAACAGGACATCAGAGACCAATGATGTACTGTATGGCAACTAATGTAACATAATTTAAAAAAAACATAAACAAGAATAACAACAAATTGAACTTGAAACATAATGTTGTTTCTTACATAAGTATATTCCTTTAGTCTATTATAAAACAGAAATGGAATATTAAAATCTTAATTATTTGAATATATTTTTAAACTCAAAATGTGTTTTTAGGGGCATCTGGGTGGCTCAGTGGGTTAAAGCCTCTGCCTTCAGCTCAGGTCATGATCCCAGGGTCTTGGGATCAAGCCCCGAATCGGGCTCTCTGCTCAGAAGGGAGCCTGCTTCCCCCCTCTCTCTCTGCCTGTCTCTCTGCCTACTTGTGATCTCTGTCAGTCAAATAAATAAATAAAATTAAAAAAAATTTTTTTAATCCTCAAAAGTTCTAAACAATTACTGAAAATGAAATATAGCCATTTGTATGTCTGTATTAGAGAAGTGTCTGTCCATATCTTCTGCCCATTTTCTGATATGCTTGTCTGTTTTGTGTGTGTTGAGTTTGAGGAGTTCAATATAGATCCTGGATATCAACCTTTTGTCTGTACTGTCATTTGCAAATATCTTCTCCCATTCTGTGGGTTGCCTCTTTGTTTTCTTGACTTTTTCCTTTGCTGTGCAGAAGCTTTTGATTTTGATGAAGTCCCAAAAGTTCATCTTCGCTTTTGTTTCCTTTGCCTTTGGAGACATATCTTGAAAGAAGTTGCTGTGGCTGATATCGAAGAGATTACTGCCTATGTTATCCTCTAGGATTCTGATGGATTCCTGTCTCACACTGAGGTCTTTTATCCATTTTGAGTTTATCTTTGTGTACAGTGTTAAGAGAATGGTTGAGTTTCATTCTTCTGCATATAGCTGCCCAGTTTTCCCAGCACCATTTATTGAAGAGACTGTCTTTTTTCCACTGTATATTTTTTCCTGTTTTGTCGAAGATTATTTGCCCATAGAGTTGAGGGTCCATATCTGGGCTCTCTACTCTGTTCCACAGGTCTATTTGTCTTTTTTTATGCCAGTACCATGCTGCCTTGGTGATCACAGCTTTGTAGTAAAGCTTGAAATCAGGTAACGTGATGCCCCCCGTTTTATTTTTGTTTTTCAACAGTTCCTTAGCGATTTGGGGGTCTCTTCTGATTCCATACAAATTATTGGATTATTTGCTCCAGCTCCTTGAAGAATACCGGTGGAATTTTGATTGGAATGGCATTAAAAGTATATATTGCTCTAGGCAGTATAGACATTTTAACAACGTTTATTCTTCCGATCCAAGAGCATGGAATGGTCTTCCATCTTTTTGTGTCTTCTTCAATTTCTTTCATGAGTGTTCTGTAGTTCCTCGAGTACAGATCCTTTACCTCTTTGGTTAGGCTTATTCCCAGGTATCTTATGGTTCTTGGTGCTATCAGACACATGAAAAAATGTTCATCATCACTAGCCCTCAGGGAGATTCAAATTAAAACTACATTGAGATATCACCTTACACCAGTTAGAATGGCCAAAATTAGTAAGACAGGAAACAACATGTGTTGGAGAGGATGTGGAGAAAGGGGAACCCTCTTCCACTGTTGGTGGGAATGCAAGTTGGTGCAGCCTCTTTGGAGAACAGTGTGGAGATTCCTCAAGAAATTGAAAATAGAACTTCCCTATGACCCTGCCATTGCACTCCTGGGTTATTGACCCCAAAGATACAGATGTAGTGAAAAGAAGGGCCATCTGTACCCCAATGTTTATAGCAGCAATGGCCACGGTCGCCAAACTGTGGAAAGAACCAAGATGCCCTTCAACTGACAAATGGATAAGGAAGATGTGGTGCATATACACTATGGAGTATTATGCCTCCATCAGAAAGGACGAATACCCAACTTTTGTAGCAACATGGACAGGACTCAAGAGATTATGCTGAGTGAAATAAGTCAAGCAGAGAGAGTCAATCATCATATGGTTTCACTTATTTGTGGAGCATAACAAATAGCATGGAGAACATGGGGAGTTAGAGAGGAGAAGGGAGTTGGGGGAAATTGGAAGGGGAGGTGAATCATGAGAGACTATGGACTCTGAAAAACAGTCTGAGGGGTTTGAAGTGGCGGGGGGGGGGAGGTTGGAGTACCAGGTGTGGGTATGATAGAGGGCACGGATTGCATGGAGCACTGGGTGTGGTGAAAAATAATGAATACTGTTATGCTGAAAATAAATAAAAAATTAAAAAATAAGACAAAATCAGAGAGGGAGACAAGCCATAGAGACTCTTAACTATAGGGAACAAACTGAAGGTTGCTCTAGGAGAAGCAGGGGGGATGGGGTAACTGGGTGATGGGCAAAAAGGAGGGCAGTTGATGTAATCAGCACTGGGTATTATATGCAACTGGTGAATCACTAAACTCTACCTTTGAAACTAATGATACACTATATATTAATTTATTTTAAACAAATAAATAAAAAGAAAAAAGAAATGCTAGATTTGAAAGAACAGGAGAGTCTTCTTAACTATGGGGAAAGCATGTGTTAATACACAAATGTCAGTGTAGGGAAAACCAGAAGCATACATGTCATGGAATATATGGTATGTTGAATGGATATTATTATTAATTAATTAGTAGCATTAATAATTTATGGAATTCTAAGTGTTAAGGTCTTGCCTAGAAGGTGGTGAGGATATCTAGTTTTGCTGAAAAATTCAAGACAGAGTGAAATTTTGAGCCAGACCTTCTGTAGAGGCTGGGAGAAAAACAATCAGCAATGAGAACTGAGAATGCATTGCATGTTTTTTTTTTTCCTGCTTATGTACTTTATGTTTTTAATTTAAATTAATTTATTTATTTTCAGAAAAACAGTATTCATTATTTTTTAACCACACCCAGTGCTCCATGCAATCCATGCCCTCTATAATACCCACCACCTGGTACCCCGACCCCCCCCCCCCCGCCACTTCAAACCCCTCAGACTGTTTTTCAGAGTCCATAGTCTCTCATGATTCACTTCCCCTTCCAATTTACCCCAACTCCCTTCTCCTCTCTAACACCCCTTGTCCTCCATGATATTTGTTATGCTCCACAAATAAGTGAAACCATGTGATAATTGACTCTCTCTGCTTGACTGATTTCACTCAGGATAATCTCTTCCAGTCCCGTCCATGTTGCTACAAAAGTTGGGTATTCGTCCTTTCTGATAGAGGCATAATACTCCATAGTATATATGGACCACATCTTCCTTATCCATTCGTCCCTTTCCAAAGTGGTGCAGCCACTTTGGAAAACAGTGTGGAGATTCCTCAAGAAATGGAAAATAGAACTTCCCGATGACCCTGCAATTGAACTCCTGGGTATTTAGCCCAAAGATACAGATGTCATGGTGGATAATCTTTTTAATGTGCTGTTGGATCCTGTTTGCTAGGATCTTGTTGAGAATCTTAGCATGCATATTCATCATTGATATTGGTCTGAAATTCTCCTTTTTGGTAGGGTCTTTGCCTGGTTTAGGAATCAGGGTAATGCTGGCTTCATAGAAAGAGTCTGGAAGTTTTTCTTCTGCTTCCATTTTTTGAAACAGCTTCAGGAGAATAGGTGTTATTTCTTCTTTGGAAGTTTGGTAGAATTCCCCAAAATCAAAAGCTTCTGCACAGCAAAGGAAACAGTCAAGATAAGCTATCTAGCTGATCTCCCTGAAGGCTAGTGATGATGAACATTTTTTCATGTGTCTGGTAGCCATTTGTATGTCTTGATTGGAGAAGTGTCTGTTCATATCTTCTGCCCATTTTTTGATATGATTGTCTGTTTTGTGTGTGTTGAGTTTCAGGAGTTCTTTAAATCCTGGATATCAACCTTAGTGTGTACTGTCATTTGCAAATATCTTCTCCCATTCCATGGGTTGTCTCTTTGTTTTCCTGTTTCCTTTGCTGTGCAGAAGCTTTTGATTTTGATGAAGTCCCAAAAGTTCATCTTCGCTTTTGTTTCCTTTGCCTTTGGAGACATATCTTGAAAGAAGTTGCTGAGGCTGATATCGAAGAGATTACTGCCTATGTTCTCCTCTAGGATTCTGATGAAACACGGACGGGACTGGAAGAGATTATGCTGAGTGAAATAAGTCAAGCAGAGAGAGTCAATTATCATATGGTTTCACTTATTTGTGGAGCATAACAAATAGCATGGAGGACAAG
>NC_081573.1:219648-232012 GCF_022355385.1 Mustela nigripes
ATTCTTTCTTCTGCCTCATTTATCCTAGCAGTGAGAGCCTCCATTTTTGAAGGCACCTCATTAATAGCTTTTTGATTTCAACTTGGTTAGATTTTAGTTCTTTTATTTCTCCAGGAGGGGCTTTTATATCTCCCGAGAGGGTTTCTCTAATATCTTCCATGCCCTTTTCGAGCCTGGCTAGAACCTTGAGAATTGTCATTCTGAACTCTAGATCTGACATATTACCAATGTCTGTATTGATTAGGTCCCTAGCCCTTGGTACTGCCTCTTGTTCTTTTTTTTGTGGTGAATTTTTCCGCCTTGTCATTTTGTCCAGAGAATAGTATATGAAGGAGCAATTAAAATACTAAAAGGGTGGCAACAACCCCAAGAAAATATGCTTTAACCAAATCAGAAGAGATCCCAAATCGTGAGGGGGGAGAAAGGGGATAAAAAGAGGTTCAAAAAGAAAGAAAGAAAAAAAAAAAGAAAGAAAAGAAAAGAATTTTAAAAAAGAAAATTAATAAAGAAAAATATAAAAAAGGAAAAAATATATATATTAGATTAACTAGTTGATAAAACGTTAAAAAAGAAAAGGGTAAAAGTTAAAAAAATTTAGCAGAAGTAGAGAAAAAAGATGAAAAAGAAAAAAATGAAATTAACTGCAAGATTAAAAAAAATCACAGGTGGAAAGCCATGATTTCCGTGCTTTGCTTTCTCCTCTTCTGGAATTCTGCTCTCTCCTTGGTATTGAAACCGCACTCCTTGGTAGATGAATTGGTCTTGGCTGGATTTCTTGTTGATCTTCTGGGGGAGGGGCCTGGTGTAGTGATTCTCAAGTGTCTTTGCCCCAGGTGGAATTGCACCGCCCTTACCAGGGGCTGAGTAATCTGCTTGGGTTTGCTTTCAGGGGCTTTTGTTCACTGAGCGCTTTCCGTGGAGTTCCGGAGAACGGGAATACAAATGGCAGCCTCCTAGTCTCTGGCCCGGAGCAGCCGAGAGCCCGGGGCCCCACTCCTCAGTGTGTCCTCAGAGAACAGCGCCCAGTTACTCCCGTCTGCCCGACCTTTGGCCATGCTCCGAGCTCACCGAGCCTGCGACTGGTTCAAGGTAACCCCGAGCTGTGATCTTACTGTCGGCTCTGTCTCTGTAGCCAGCTTCCCTGTTCCAATACCCGCAAGCTCTGCGACACTCAGACACCCCCGATCCTTCTGGGACCCTGCGGGACCTGAGGCCACGCTGACACTGCGTGGGATTTGCCCCGGTTTAGCCTCTGGAGTAATGTCCCTCAGGGAACAGACTTTTAAAAGTCCCAATTTTGTGCTCTGTTGCTCCGCCACTTGCCGGGAGCCAGCCCCTCCCCCGGGGTCTATCTTCCTGTCGCTTTGGATTCACTTCTCCGCCAGTCCTACCTCTCAGAAAGTGGTTGTTTTTCTGTTTCCAGAATTGCTGTTCTTCTTCTCTTCGATCTGCTGATAGATTTGTAGGTGTTTGCAATCTTTAGATAAGCTATCTAGCTGATCTCCTGCTAGCTGAAGTAGTCTCAGCCTGCTACTTCTTTTCCATCTTGACTCCTCCCCTGGTGTATCATCTATTTTAGACTTGATAGTGATGTGTCCAACTGCAGCTCTGTGAAGGAGGAAAGACTGTGCCATGCTCAGGAGGATTGCCATCAAGGACAACCAACCTACTCCCTGTGGCCAAGGAAGGTATTGACTATATTTACCAAAAATTGCAGGATTTCCTGTTATTCAGTATTATTCACTCACCGATACAACTGTGCTTTTTTTTCTTCCAAAGTATGTGGAGCGATGCCTCCATTAATGCAGACACAGTGTTCATTTAATACCATGACCTAAACCAGTGGTTTTCAACCGGGGACAATTTTGCCTCCCAGGGGACAATTGGCAATGCCTGAGGACATCTTTGGTTCTCAGAAATTGGATGGGAAGCACTGTTGACATCTAGTGGGTAAAGGCCAGGGGTCTTACAATGCACAGGACTTCCCTCCCAACAAAGGACTATCTGCCCCCAAATGTCGATAGGTCTGAGGTTGACAAACCCTGATCTACACAACTGGTGTAAGAGCTTAAAGGAAATGATGATGTGGGAAATGTCAGAAAACCCAAAAGACTCCACCCCCAAACTACTAGAACTCATACAGCTATTCAGTAATGTGGCAGGATACAAAGTCAATGTACTGAAATCAGTGGCTTTCTTATACACTAACAATGAAAATACAGAAAGGGAAATTAGAGAATCAATTCCATTTACTATTGCACCAAGAACCATAAGATACCTGGGAATAAACCTAACCAAAGAGGTAAAGGATCTGTACTCGAGGAACTACAGAACCCTCATGAAAGAAATTGAAGAAGACACAAATAGATGGAAGACCATTCCATGCTCTTGTATTGGAAGAATAAACATTGTTAAAATGTCTATACTTTTAATGCCATTCCGATCGAAATTCCACTGGTATTCTTCAAAGAGCTGGAGCAAATAATCCTAAAATTTGTATGGAATCAGAAGAGACCCGAATTGCTGAGGAAATGTTGTAAAAGAAAAACAAAACTGGGGGCATCATGGTACCTGATTTCAAGCTTTACTACAAAGCTGTGATCACCAAGGCAGCATGGTACTGACATAAAAACAGACACATAGACCAGTGGAACAGAGTGGAGAGTCCAGATATGTACCCTCAACTCTATGGTCAAATAATCTTTGACAAAGCAGGAAAAAATATACAGTGGAAAAAAGACAGTCTCTTCAATAAATGGTGTTGGTAAAATTGGATAGCTATACATAGAAGAATGAAACTCGAACATTCTCTTACACCATACACAAAGAAAAACTCGAAATGAATAAAAGACCTCAACATGAGACAGGAATCCATCAGAATCCTAGAGGAGAACATAGGCAGTAATCTCTTCGATATCAGCCACAGAAACTTCTTCAAGATTTGTCTCCAAGGCAAAGGAAACAAAAACGAAAATGAACTTTTGGGACTTCATCAAGATCAAAAGCTTCTGCACAGCAAAGGAAACAGTCAACAAAACCAAGAGGCAACCCAGAGAATGGGAGAAGATATTTTCAAATGACAGTACAGACAAAATATTGATATCCAGGATCTATAAAGAACTTCTCACCACCTGGTACCCCGACCTCCCACCCCCAGCCCCTTCAAAACCCTCAGATTGTTTTTCAGAATCCCTAGTCTCTCATGGTTCACCTCCCCTTCCAATTTCCCCCAACTCCCTTCTCCTCTCTAACTCCCCATGTCCTCCATGTTGGGTGTGGTGCAAAAATAATGAATACTGTTATGCTGAAAATAAAAAATAAATTTAAAAAAGACTGAACCAAAAAAAAAAGAACTTCTCAAACTCAATACTAATTTTTTAAAAATAAAAATAAAATAAATTTAAAAATAAAAAAGTATATAATCGCAGGTCATGACACACAGTTTGCAGTGCAGAGATGTAGATCTTGGAAGTCTGATAATAGTGTAAGGGTTCATCTGATACATGAGGATGAGTAGCAGTTGACTAAGCAATCTGGATGGTAGATCAGGAGCATTGTGTATAGAAGGGATGATGGGAGAAGGGCTAATAAAGTACAAATAAGTGAGGTACAAATTAAAGTAAGTTCTGCATGGGTGTGGAGCAGAGTTTCAGTGGGAGAGCAGAAGATGGGTTGGGGGAGCAAATGCAGCTTGTGCGGGCAGCGCTTGGGAGAACCAGCCACATCAATAGATTTATCTGAAGTTTGACCCCTGAGGGGTTGGAGGGAGATAAAGATACCTGTGCTTTAAACACTCAAGTAATCCAGTCTATAGTCTTTGGAAGGAGCTGAAGGAGAAAAGACATGGATGGACAAAACAGGAGTGGAGGGGACAACATACACTCATACTTGAGAGCTACTTGGTGTCCAGTACAGAGACAGCTTGTGAGGGTGGGACTAAGGTAACATCCCATTATATGAAGCAAAGTGGTTAGAGTGGAGAGAATCAGATTGTGAAAACAAGCAGGTCTGACACAGGGACAGATATTGGGCAATCACCAAAGGTTCCCAAATTCCTCACCTCTGCAGTTGTGAACAGTCAGTTAAATATGTGTCTTTGATATTGGGGAAGACAATGGAAGAAAACACTAATGGAAGGAAACACTAAATCCAGGTCTAAGTGAGATGTGTTTGGAGAGGGGAACACATCAGAGATGGCTGGGATGGGGAATAAAATTGGAATTTGCTTGGGTGTTTGACTACTCTTCCAACCCTTCTGCCCCAAGATATAAGATAGCTGGGAAAGAGTTAGCAGAACACTTACATTCCTGTGCCCAAATCTTCTGGCTCTGACAGAGCACTGGAAGAGAGAGATTCATGAGAGATCAGTTCTCCAGTTTCTATCTTTATTTCAAGTTACCCTGCTTAATGACATGCAGGGTGTATTTTTTTTCTTCCACAGCAAGCATCGTTTTGAGGCTCATCTTTTAGTTTTATCTTCTAGATTCCAGGCCCTATGGCTCTCATCTATAGGAATCCTGGACCCCTCATCGATCCCTAGATAGCATTACATGGGTTGAATATGTCCCATAAGCTACTTGGATATGGGCAGACACAGTTATAGATATCTGGGCAAAGGCCAACTCTCCAAAAAGGTGGTTAGAATCTTCTGAGTCCTCATAGTAAGAGGGACATTGACTGTTTTGGAACTCCCCCTCCTTCCCCTAGACCTACTTGCTTTTGAGGACTCACCAAAACAGAGAAGGATGGTGTCTCTGGGATCCATGATTCTGAAACAGCCTCAGCCCAGTTAGTCTCTTGTTGGTGTACATTTGCAGAATGAGAGATCTTTGTAGACAGTAAGAGAGATCAGCAGGAAGTATGAGGTCAGAGTCTCTGGTCAGAGAATTTCTCCATCTATTGCCCCACAAATAATGGTTCCTTCCCAAGAACTTAGTTCTGGATAGCTCTTGGGTGGGGCCTGAGAGGAGACCAATCTTACTGCTTATGTTTCCTATGAAAAGTGAGTGTTTTCCTCAACTGATGTCTATTGGGGCTCAAATCCTTCTTTAAACCAGAGCCCACATCCAAGTGGAGGGGCCTGGGAAAGAGTGTCATATGGTGCCATACAGACAGAGATTCGTCTTCATTGGACCATTAGTCAAAAGCCACATGTCTTTGCCTGTTATGGACCCATGTACCCTCTCTGGAATTCAGGGACTAACTATATCCACTTGGGATTGATCAGGAAGACAATATACTCTTACACAGGGGATTTTCTTTATGCCAGCATGCAGAGGAATTTTCTCAGGAGCTATTCATCATCTGTAGGGAAAGAAAGTCTTATACCTATACCTATTCTTATCTATATCTAGATACAGACACTGGATAGATAGATATTTAGCTGTAAGATGGGATGGGAAGTCAAATATTCCAAATCAAATTCTCTAACATTTGCCACATTTTTATTATAATATATATACTCTTGCCTTCCAATACACCAAATGCCCAAAGTCTTGAGCTTCTCCCATCTTTTGGAAGGCACCACCAACAGTCATATTTTAAAAACAGTGAAAATGAGTCTTCAAGAGAAATGACTTTGCTAAAGACCCTGTAGCTAAGAAGGAGCAAAACAAAATTTAATTGTTAAACATCCAAAAAATATTCATGTCTGAAGCTATTTGATCATTTCATTGATTATGACCAATATGTTACATTCCAATGATCGATAGAGCGTGGGTTTTTCTATTTGCTTGTAGGAACACAGTGACTTACCCTTAAGGGAAGGGTCGACTTGAAAAGACTCGAGGGATCTACTTCAAAGTAGAAATGGTGAAAGTTGCTTTTCTTAGTATATATTGATATTTGAATATTTTATGTTGTATGTCAGAGAATAAATGGAAGTGTTGCTATCTAGCTGTAAGATATATCTATCTATAATATCTATTTATATCTAGATATACATATAACTATACTATCTATCTATATAACTATATCATATATCTATTTATCTATATATATAGTTATAATATATATTGATCACTGTCTAATATAATATGTCTTTGTCATTGAAAAAAAATGAATTTACTTCAGGATACGTCACATTTCCCAGCTGCTAGTGATTTGAAATAGTGACCAGCATTGTATCCTAGACAAAGGTTTTTTTCAGCTTTAGTACTATTGACATTTGGGGCTGAAGAAGGATTCTCTGCTCCGTGTGTGTGGAGGAGGCCATCCTGGACACTGAAGGGTGTTGAGCAGCATCCCTGACCTCTGCATGGTAGATGCCAGTAGCAACCCCCTCCACAGTCATGACAATTAAAAATGTCTCCAGACATTGCCATAATGGTTCCTGGTGGGCAATATTGCCCCAACTGAGAACGAGTGTCCTGCACCATCTGTTGGCACATGCAGGCTGTGGAACTAGACCTTGTTCTGAGACATCACTTAGCTTCATACATCCCACAGCATCTCACCTCCTTTCCTTGAGGCATTTAGGTTCTACAGGATGTAGGCCCCACCTAAGGTCACAGAACATAGATCAGTCCAGTGGGAAGGCCTCTAGAGCACATTTCCAAGCACAAACCCTCAAAGTGTTCCTTTAACCTGCTGTTCCCTGAGGTCTCAACAAGTTCCTCCCAGAATCAAACCTATCCTAAACACCCTGTTTTTCCCTCCCAACTACCCTGAAGGAATCTCTTGCTTCTCTACCAAGGAGGAAGACACTGTAGTCTGGAGGAAAAGCTCGCCTTCTCACATTCATTCATAACATTTCATGAGAAGCTACATGGAGACTTAACCTCTCTTCCAAACTCTTGCCTTAACCCTAGCATCCATGCTGAAACTCTGTTCAAAAAGCCACATCTAGGCTGGGGTTGCAGAAAACCTCATTTGTCCATGTGATCATTATGGGTTCATGCATGCCCTGATGTCTGGGGAATTCCAGGTAACTCCGCCATGTATCCCCTTGGAGATCTCAGTAAGATATAATATGCTTGTTTTCCTTCCCTGGCTATTGTACACCTATGTTTTGCAGAAACCAGGAGCCCCACAGAACTGATCTATACCCTGGGTGCCGTCTGTCAGGCCCTGTCATCACTGTTCAGGTCCTTCTACAAACTGATGACAAGAGAGGAGGCTGAAAAACTTCCTTTCCAATTATAGCTGTTTTCCCACAATGTGTGATGAACAAAATTAACCGAATTCCTGGAAATTTTTTGAGCCAAGTCCAAGACCATACCTGGTTCCTAAACTCAAGTGTAAAGTCCATATCTGGGACACTCCCCTAAATTCAAGGTGTGACCTTTGTTTACAGGGGGTGGTATGGATGGGCTCAGGGGTCTTCTTTTTGGGGCCCCATGATGATCAACAACTGTGCTGTGTTGTGTGGCCTTTGACAAGACACGTCTTCTCCTTGACAAGACACTTAATCTCTTTGAATTTCCCTACTTTGCAAAGTGGAGATAACAAGGAGCTCTGACAAATTTTACATAAAGATTCATCAAGGAAACATATGTAAAGCACATTTCATTAAACAGGTGCTCAAAAAGGTGTGAATTCCTGTCATTGCCACAAAGACACCTATCATTTTCACTGTTGTACACTAACAAAGATGTTTGCTAACTTTGTTGCTAATTCTGCATCCAAAATATTGCTAGACCTATGTTCTAATGAGCCTCCCAAACTCAGATGTCTTAATTTCTTATACTGTTTTGTTTTTCCAGAATCATCCAGATAGATCCACCTGCTCCTACTGGATCTCCTTGATTGAGCCTTGGGGGCAATCATCTGTACTGAGTTGAGACATGGTGTGCATGAGACCCTTTAATGTGCCCTGAAGTGGGAGCTGCAGAGGTGGTGGGAGAGAGCCAGTTCCCATGCTGGGGATACCAGCCAGGTGCTCTCTGGCAACCAACCAAGTTACCAGGTGTCGCTCACTTGAGGATGTTTGGACCTCCCCAGCATGGCTTCCCAGATTCCAGTAGGAATGGGTAGACCTATCCAGATAATTCTAGAAGGATGAAGGAGGGCAAAAAATTTAAGACATCAGACTTTGAGAGACTCACCATGACTAGATACAAAATTGTGACATAGTCACACAATGGATTCCTACACAGGAGGGAAGACACTTCTCTTACATGCATGGATACGATTAAATTTCAAACATAGACCAGTGGAATAGAGTAAAGAGCCTAGATATGGACCCTCAACTCCATGGTCAAGTAATCTTCGACAAAGCAGGAAAAAATATACAGTGGAAAAAAGACAGTCTTTTCAATAAATGGTGCTGGGAAAATTGGAAGCTGTATGTAGAAGAATGAAACTCGACCATTCTCTTACACCGTACACAAAGATAAACTCAAAATGGATAAAAAACCTCAACGTAAGACAGGAATCCATCAGAATCCTAGAGGAGAACATAGGCGGTAACCTCTTCAATATCAGCCACAGCAACTTCTTTCAAGTTATGTCTCCAAAAGCAAAGGAAACAAAAGCAAAAATGAACTTTTGGGACTTCATCAAGATCAAAAGATTCTGCACAGCAAAGGAAACAATCAACAAAACAAAGAGGCAACCCACGGAATGGGAGAAGATATTTGCAAATGACACTACAGACAAAGGTTGATATCCAGGATCTATAAAGAACTTCTCAAACTTAACACACACACAGCAGATAATCATGTCAAAAAATGGGCAGAAGACATGAACAGACACTTCTCCTCTGAAGACATACAAATGGCTATCAGACCCATGAAAAAATGTTCATCATCACTAGCCCTCAGGGAGATTCAAATTAAAACCACATTGAGATACCACCTTACACCAGTTAGAATGGCCAAAATTAGCAAGACAGAAAACAACATGTGTTGGAGAGGATGTGGAGAAAGGGGAACCCTCTTCCACTGTTGGTGGGAATGCAAGTTGGTGCAGCCTCTTTGGAGAACAGTGTGGAGATTCCTCAAGAAATTAAAAAGAGAGCTTCCCTATGACCCTGCAAGTGCACTACTGGGTATTGACCCCAAAGATACAGATGGAGTGAAAAGAAGGGCCATCTGTACCCCCAATGTTTATAGCAGCAATGCCCACTATGACCAAACTGTGGAAAGAACCAAGATGCCCTTCATCGTCCCTTCAACGGACAAATGGATAAGGAAGATGTCATCCATATACACTATAGAGTATTATGCCTCCATCAGAAAAGATGAATACCCAACTTTTGTATCAACATGGACAGGATTGGAGGAGATTATGCTGAGTGAAATAAGTCAAGAAGAGAGAGTCAATTATCATATGGTTTCACTTATTTGTGGAGCATAACAAATAACATGGAAGACATGAGGAGATGGAGAGGAGAAGGGAGTTGAGGGAAATTGGAAGGGTAGATGAACCATGAGAGACTAAGGACTCTGAAAAACAATCTGAGGGTTTTGAAAGGGCGGGGGGTGGGAGGTTGGGGGAACCAGGTGGTGGGTATTATAGAGGGCATGTATTGCATGGAGCACTGTGTGTGGTGCATAAACAATGAATTCTGTTACACTGAAAAGAAATTTAAAAAAAAAAAAAGAAAAAAATTTCAAACATACAATGTTGAAGGAAAGAAGAGATTCCATGTAGATGAAACTAAATAATAGCTAGGAAGAAACATGACTGTTGATAGATGATAGATTTATTTGTTTATATAACATAGCAACAGGAGTCAGAACTTACCCTTGAGAAGGAAAGGTGGTTTTGTGGACAATATTGGAAATGTCTGGATCATCATAATAGTATCCTAGAAGGGATGGGGGGTTTTCTAAGATTGTTATTCCTTCTTAGGATGAAAGGAAGATGAAGACTTCTGTCTTCCGATTCTGGCTGTTGTTGGGTAGGGGTGTGTTCAGAAAGTGCTATGGCATCTATAGAGAGCCTCCCCAGGGTCTTCTTGTGGGTTCTTGGGGCATAGGATTTATGCCTTCATTGGTCTCAGCCTGTTGCAAGTTCCATGTACACACTTTCATCATGCAAGGGTTCCCCAGGCCTCTGGGAAGTGGGGGTGGTGTTTTTCTGCATGAAAATGCGATGATCCAACTGTGTGTATGTCACTTCCTGTGGGACTTCTGCTTGAGGGTCCTGCATGACAGGAAATGGTTAAGAGGATGAGCACAAACTCAGGGGATTTAGAGGAGATGAGATGGCCCTGAAGAGGGTGAGGTGAGGACAAACTTCCTCTCTACTCACCATTCTATCCACTTCAGGTTCTCTGTTCATTATAGCAGCATCTGCAAGGAATGGAAGTCATCAAAAAAAAAAAAACTTGGAAGGTTCTCATTTTATAGATACAGATACCAAAGCACAGAGAGATGCAGTGAAGGCCTGGAATTACTGCCACAAAGTAGAGTCAGAAGTTCTACTCTCTGAAGTTCAAAGATGTATCCACTTCATGTCTCCCTATTTCCATTCCGTTGATGAGGATGGGAGCATGGAGGTTCTCTCTAGAAAGCCCAACCTCTGTGGCCCCTGCTTTGAACCAGGAGTCAGTCTGCACACAGAGGTACCCCTGCTCCCCCACTCCTCCCCAGACAGGTACTAGCCTCTACTTCCCAAGACTCACCCTCTTTGGGAGGGCACCACTGACGACTGAGGAAGAAAAGTAGGACAGCGAGGAAGATGATGACCACTAAGGGCACAGCGAGAACATGCTGGTGTCTGGGGTTATCTGTAGGAAGAAATGAATCCAATAGAAGCAAATCCAGGCAGGTACCCAGTCTGCTGCCATCTGGGTTCCAGCCCCACGAGACCATTTCAGATCTATGACCTACACAGCTGTAAGATTATTTTTAAAACTGTGTTGTTTTCATGCAGTGAGCTTGTAGAGATTTGTTATAGCAGCAAAATGAAATGGATACAAAGTGCATATCCAGCACAAGGATGTATACTGGAGCAGTTCTTGAGTGAATAAATGAGGCAATTGTGAATTTGGGTGGCAGACAGCATTCTCAGTTCTCTCTTCTTCTACTGGGTATATCACAGTTGCAGCCTGACAGACAAGAGCTAATTTCTTGGCAAATGGAACTTCTATAAGCACTGCCTGCCCCTCACCAAATGCTCTCTTCCTTCCCCTGCCCTCAATTCCCCACAAACCTTATCTCCACTTAGGAATGGGAAAAGAGAGGGGGAGGAGTCAAGATGGAGGAGAAGTAGCAGGCTGAGACTACTTCAGCTAGCAGGAGATCAGCTAGATAGCTTATCTAAAGATTGCAAACACCTGCAAATCTATTGGCAGATGGAAGAGAAGAAGAACAGCAATTCTGGAAACAGAAAAACAACCACTTTCTGAGAGGTAGGACTGGCGGATAAGTGAATCCAAAGCGACAGGAAGATAGACCCCGGGGGAGGGGCCGGCTCCCGGCAAGTGGCGGAGCAACAGAGCACAAAATTGGGACTTTTTAAAGTCTGTTATGCTGAGGGGCATTGCTCCAAAGGCTAAACTGGGGCGAAGCCCATGCCGTGTCAGCGTGGCCTCAGGTCCCGCAGGGTCACAGAAGGATCGGGGGTGTCTGAGTGTTGCAGAGCTTGTGGGTATTGGAACGGGAAAGCCGGCTACAGAGACAGAGCCGACAGTGAGCTCCCAGCTCAGGGTTACCTTGAACCGGTCGCAGGCTCAGTGAGCTTGGAGCGTGGCCAGAGGTCATGCAGACGGGAGTAACTGGGCGCTGTTCTCTGAGGGCACACTGAGGAGTGGGGCCCTGGGCTCTCAGCTCCTCCAGGCCGGAGACCAGGAGGCCTCCATTTGTATTCCTGTCGTCGGGAACTGTACAGAAAGCGCTCAGTGAACAAAAGCTCCTGAAAGCTAACCCGAGCGGACTACTCAGCCCGGCCCCTGGTAAGGGCGGTGCAATTCCACCTGGGGCAAAGACACTTGAGAATCACTTCAACAGGCCCCTTCCCCAGAAGATCAATAAGAAATCCAGCCAAGACCAAGTTCACCTACCAAGGAGTGCAGTTACAATGCCAAGGAGAGCAGCAGAATTCCAGAGGAGGAGAAAGCAAAGCATGGAACTCATGGCTTTCTCCCTGTGATTTTTTTAGTCTTGCAGTTGATTTAATTTTTTTCTTTTTCATTTTTTTCTCCTCTTCTGCTAAATTTTTTTTTAATTTTTACCCTTTTCTTTTTTAACATTTTTTAACTAGTTAATCTAATATATATATATTTTCCTTTTTTATATTTTTCTTTATTCGTTTTCTTTTTCTAATTCTTTTCTTTTTTTCTTTCTTTCCTTTTGAACCTCTTTTTAGCCCCTTTATCCCCCCTCACGATTTGGGATCTCTTCTAATTTGGTTAAAGCATATTTTCCTGAGGTTGTTGCCACCCTTTTACTATTTTACTTGCTCCTTCATATACTCT
>NC_081573.1:237012-252854 GCF_022355385.1 Mustela nigripes
CAGCCATCAAAAGAAATGAAATCTTGCCATTTGCCACAACATGGATGGAACTAGAGCGTATCATGCTTAACGAAATAAGTCAAGCAGAGAAAGACAACTATCATATGATCTCCCTGCTATGAGGAAGTGGTGATGCAACATTGGGGCTTAAGTGGGTAGGAGAAGAATCAATGAAACAAGATGGGATATTGGGAGGGAGACCAACCATAAGTGACTCTTAATCTCACAAAACAAACTGAGGGTTGCTGGAGGGAGGGGGGTTCTTAGAAGGGGGATGGGGTTATGGATATTGGGGAGGGTATGTGCTTTGGTATGTGCTTTGGTGAGTGCTGTGAAGTGTGTAAACCTTGCGATTCACAGACCTGTACCCTTGAGGATAAAAATATATGTTTATAAAAAATTAAAAATTAAAAAATAATAAATAAATAAATTAATTAATAGAAGGAATGGGAACAGAGTAAGCCCAGCATTATTCCCAGCCAGGAGATCAGGTTTATTCTCACCCTCCTCTCCTGGAGGAGGTCTCTGATGCAGAACATTAGAGGTTAAGAGTCCTCACTGGCCCCGTGCTGACCCAGACCGCTTCTGCTGTCATAGAGTCTGGGGATCAGAGAGGGAAGGTAATAAGATCACAGAACCGGAAGGTGGCTGAGCCAACACTCAAACCCAAGGCTTCTCTTTGTCAGGTTTCCACAAACAGGGATAAAAAGGACTCTTTACTCACCAGTTTTGGAGGTTGGTTTTGTGGATGGGAGGCAACTACTTGAAGAGTCTCATAAAAAAGCAAGCCAGGAAAGAGGTGGAGAAGTGGAACTGACTGTCTTCTACCCACTGAAGCTCCTCATCATCTAACATTGAGCTCCTGGGAGCTCCTAGAACCCCTCCCTAGAATCTCTGGGGCCTTGACTCCCTGGACCTTCAAGCTGCTGAGAGGAGATGGGAGAGGTTGATGACGAAAAGGGGAAAGGACCTCTACTACAGAGGAGGCTTCTCCATCTTGTGGTAAAGACACTCATGCCACCTTGGAGAGCACTTTGTGGCTGAGAGGTGAGGAAGGGCTGCTAGGAAGTGGGTAATGGTGAGGTGCCAATGCAACGTCTGATATCCATAAACTGAGCCTCTTCTCTCCTGATTCTGGGTTTGCCCTGATCTCTTTCCATCTTCCTGGGGACAGAGATCCCCGGTTTGGGCCACCACACAAGCCATGCAGGAGGATGCTGGAGGGGAGTCTTCAGTCTCTCCTTCCTTGTCTCTATCTATGCTTCCATCTCCCCAGAACTCCTAAGCATCCCACTAGTACCAGCAGGACTCCCCTGTCGTATGACCTTCAAATCTATCCTGAATCACTGGACACAGGGCAGGTTCTGGACTTCCTCACCTGTGACAGAAAGGTACAGTGGGTCACTCGGGCCTGACCACTCACAAGGAGAGGTGTTGAAGAAGCCGTGGCATCTGTAGGTCCCACCCATGGCTGGGTGTGCAGGGCCCAGAGGGAAGTCAGCCTGGGTTGCACTGCCGTGCTTCTGCCCCTTAGCAAGCCAACACTCATGGGGCTGCTCGTCTCTGCATAGATGGTACACATCAAAGGACCTCTCTGAGCAGCAGGACAAGGTCACATTCTCTCCTGTCCTCACCACGGTGCCTGGCTGGGTCCAGAGAGAAGGTTTCTCATGTAGACCTGAAGGAAGTGGAGGCAGTTCAGTACAGAGAGGCTCTTCCTTGCTCATAGTGTCCTTCACACCTGGACTGAGAATTCTCTCCCCCTGTTCCCAGAGCCCAAGGCCCACTGTGTCCCCTCATGTCCACCTCTCCTATTGTTTCTTGTGCTTGCTTCCCTCCTATCCTTTTTCCCTTTCTTAAAATTTTTTTTAAGATTTTATTTATTTATTTGACACAGAGAGAGATCACAAGTAGGCAGAGAGGCAGGCAGAGAGAGAGAGAGAGGAAGGGAAGCAGGCTCCCTGCTGAGCAGAGAGCCTGATGCGGGGCTCGATTCCAGGACCCTGGGACCATGACCTGAGCTGAAGGCAGAGGCCTAACCCACTGAGCCACCCAGAGGTGCCCCTATTTTTCCCTTTTGTGCTGCCTTACTCTCTCTGCTCCTCCTGGAGTCTGTTGGTTTGAGATGCCTTTTACTTTATTTATGAGTCTCTCATTCCACCTTGTCTTTGTCTTTCTGCATTATCTATCTATCTATCAATCTATAACCTATCTACCTATGTATCTATGTATCTTTCTATCATCTATCAATCATCTATCTCTCTACTATCATCTATCATCTCTATCTTCTATCACTTATCAATATATCACCTATCTATGTACCTATCATCTATCAATTATCTATCTATCATCTATCAATCTATTATCTATCTTCTATCAATCTGTCACCTATCTCTTTATTTATCATCTATCTATCAATCATCTATCAATCTATCTTCTATATATCTATCATGATGTATCAGTCTATTATGTATCTATCTATCTATCATCATCTGTTATCTATCTATCATCTATCATCATTTCTCTATCTATCATCTATCTCCATCACCTTGGTTTCTGTGACCTGCTCTGATTCTCTGTCCCCAGTCCTCTTCTGGGATCTCTGTCACCCACGCCCACATCATCTTTCTCTTTTTGCCCCACTCTCAGGGGGCAAAGCCCCTTTAGGGCTTTTATCTGCACTCTCCATCTTTCTATTTCTCTATCCCTTTTTCTTTATTTTGTTTTTTGTGCCTCCAAGCCAGTGTCTGTCTGTCTATCTGTCTGACTTTCTCTGTTGTCCCTCCATTCTGTGTGTGTGTTCACATGCACACATGCATTTTTGGGTCTATTTACACAGAAACTTTCTATGTACATTGACACACATTGACTCTGCTTTCTCTCTGATGGCAACTCTCTGTGGGCTTTGACCTCAGTAATCCTGTAACATCTGGGGTAACCTTCAACATAGGCCTGAGAATCAGCTTTGGGAACCCATAAAACACACCACACAAAGGGGCTGGTTCGGGCTCCTCCCCCTGGGAGCATGATTTCCTGGGGCCTATTGTGGCTCAACCACATGGGATGAAGGCATGTGAGAGTGCATGCAGCATCTGTGGGTGCCACATGCGGTGAAGACCTGGGGCCCATCAGTCACCAGCCTGAGATAGGCCAGCCTGGCCCTGAAACTTGGTCACATACATGGTGTGTCTTTGGGTTCACCTGGTTAGAGAAAAGGGCATGGACATTAATTGGAAACCACATTTTAAACTGTCCCAGGTCTCTGAACAAACTCAGGGTGGAAGGGCACCCTGTCTCTGATGGGGGTGTACCTGACTCTATATGTCCCTTTGTTCTTTGTCTCCATTACTGACTCTGTCTCTGCACCCTATAACAAACAGTTTCTCTTCTGTCATTGTCTCTCTTGGTGTAGCTTGCGCCCAGGCTTCCTCTCTTCATAAAAACCCATGTTCATCACTTTCTTCACCACCTGGGGCTTCCAGGTCTTATCTGTATCTCCGAGAGGATGAGGACAGGTCTGGACAGTCTCACCTGTGATCACGATGTCCAGGGGGTCACTGGGGGTAGACCACACATGAGAGGAGCGATTGAGAGAACCGAAGCACCTTTAGGTCCCTGCATGGGCGGCTGTCACAGGACCCATGGAAAAGTTAGCACGGGAGCCCCCATGATGGTGCTGACCAGCATGGTACAAGTGGTCCTTGGATACCCCCTCTCTGTGAAGAATGAAGCTTTCAAACAGGATCTCTGAGCAACAGACCAAGGTCACATTCCCTCTTGATTTCACCAGGTGACCTGACTGGGCTAACAAGGAAGGTTTTCTGTGGATTCCTAAGAACATAGATGTTGTAAATTGAGAAGGAGCCACCCTGCCTCACCCCATTTCCTGGGATCTGAAATGACTGAGGGTGCCCTGTGTCTGTCTGTCTCCTTCTCCTCTGTATCCTTTTCTGTCTGAATATCCACGTCTATCTCTGCCAACATGGGTTTTATGGGCTAGGATCAAGGAAGGGGTTGAGAGGACTGGGATCCTTATGGAGGCTGAAGGGGAGAATTCGCACCTGAGTCTTTTCTAGCTCCTGGGGGCTGCCTGTATTCCCTGTCTTGTGACTCCTTCCTCGATCATCAGGCTAGCAGTGGCTGGTGGACTCTCTCGGGCAGCATGACTCTGAAGCTCATTCTCCTGCTTCCTTCTACTTTGTAATTACAGCAAGCTCACCTGGATAATCCAGGATAATCCCCCCATGTCAGGGTCACCTGCTTAATAACCTTAATTCTATATTCACCCTTAATTGCCCTTGGACTATTCATGGACATGGAGTGTTATGATACAGATGTCATTGGGGGGCCATTATTCTGCCCACCTTCATGAAATGCCCTCTCATCTACAATACTTGGAGCCATTCCCATTGTTCTAATTGGACTTGACTAACACTTCCATCAGGAAATCTGACATTAGGAAGATTGGGACCGTGACTAGACCCTCTAGACAGGTGTTCTCTGACCTGTGACCACAATCACCAGGGGGTCACTGGGTGCTGACCACAGAAAGGGGGAATCATGGTAGGATCCACGACAGCTGTAAGTTCCTGCATGTTCTGGGGTTACAGGGCCAATGAGGACACCGTATTGCGATATTGTGCTATGGAGCTTGGAGATGAAGATGTCATTGTCCTTGTACAGTCTGAATGTTTCAAACTTGTGATGGGAGCGACAATGAAGAGTCACATGCTGCCCTTGAGGAACCACGGGGCTTGGCCAGGCAGAGAGGAAGGGCTTGTTCTGACCACCTGGGGGAGGAGGAGTCACAGTATTGGTTTTCCCTCCCTTGACTCAGAGGCCTCCCTTCTTTCCAAGTCTCCATGGCTCCTTTCCACTCCCATCATGCCCACACCACACAAAGACTCCCCACAATACACAGACATGTAGTCCTCTCCTACAACACACATGTCAGCTGAGAGTTCTGGGTGAGTACTGAACAGTGGGCTCTTCCTAGGTGTTAGTAATGTAAGTTAGTTATGTAAAAGAAGACAAAGGAAATGCTGAACAGGAGAGTGATGACCTATGTATATGCCATAACATCAGCAAACCCATGAAGCAGGTTACCTGATAGTGCCATGTTGGAATGTGGTGGAATTCCAGGGGTCCTGGAATGGGGATCTCTCCCCTCTGCTGAGAACATCAGTGGCAGCTGCCTGGGGAACATCAGTGGCAGCTGCCTGGGGCTCCTACCCTCGTGGGTGTACTGCAGAGCTCAAGTAGTTGTCTCAGACTCAGACAGTCTGTTTTTCCTGGCACTGCTTGCCAACCCTGATCTACAGACAGCACCAGTTCCTCCTAGACCCCCCCAGGTCTGAGCAGCAGTATCCTCCAGATGGCTTTAGAGCCTGGCTCTAGATGGCTTCTAAGATGGCTTTAGAGCCCGGGGGAAGAAGGTGTAGGGAGGGTCTCTGGACCAATATTGGGACTAGGGTTTCCCTGGGCCCCCTACTTTCTAGTTCACAAGAGATTCACCCACAATTCCTCCCACAGTCAAACAATCACCCAACCTCCTGCGCCGTCTGCCTTCCTATTACAGGAATTCTCTTATTCTGAGTGGATGGAAGCCCAAGGTTTGGGGAAAGGACTCACCCACTTGTGCCCCAATCCTCTGGCTGAAGAAGAACCCTGGAAAGAAAGACTCACGATGGATTGTCCATCTCCATAGAAGACCCAGCCTCCCACTCCCCCGACCTGGTTTGAGCGTCACCATCAGGTCTGCTTTGTCCCCATGGGAATTTTCTGCGGTGGAGAGACCCAACCTTCCAAGCCAGTATTTCCACCATTCATTCCCCCTCTTCGTCGCCTTCTGGGACTCACCAAGACATGCGAGGCTGACGACTGCAGGGGACATGGTGCTGCTCCTGCTGCACGGTGACCCAACAGAGTTGACAGTACACAGGATGTCGTGAAATGGGGCCCTGTTCATGTTCATAAGCTGACCGCAGTGAGGAAAGGTGATGCACAGAAACTCTTCTTACTCTGCATCTAGGTGGCTGTGGGGCTCAGCTGAGGGTAAAGTTGGGCTTCCTGGAAATCGTTTAGACTGGACCTGTAGTGTCACATCATTTACTGTGGTGAGACTTGAAACACATCTCAGACACAATGTCTCATTCCCAGAATGATGAAAGGATAATCGTTTTTTTTTTCTTTAAATCTAAGCTTCAAAATCTCCGTATGTAACATACAACATATCTAGTAGATACTATTATAAAAAGAATTATAATATATGAATCAAAATGATTTTCTTTTTTTTCTCTTTTTTAAACTTATTTTTTATTTATTTTCAGCATAACAGTATTCATTATTTTTGCACCATACCCAGTGCTCCATGCAATCTGTGCCCTCTGCAATACCCACCACCTGGATTCCCCAACCTCCCACCCCCGCACCTTCAAAACCCTCAGATTGTTTTTCAGAGTCCATAGTCTCTCATGGTTCACCTCCCCTTCCAATTTCCCCCAATTCCCTTCTCCTCTCTAACGCCCCATGTCCTCAATGCTATTTGTTATGCTCCACAAATAAGTGAAACCATATGATAATTGACTCTCTCTGCTTATTCACTGACTTATTTCACTCAGCATAATCTCTTCCAGTCCCATCCATGTTGCTACAAAAGTTGGGTATTCATCCTTTCTGATGGAGGCATAATACTCCATAGTGTATATGGACCACATCTTCCTTATCCATTCGTCCATTGAAGGGCACCTTGGTTCTTTCCAAGTTTGGCGACCATGGCCATTGCTGCTATAAACATTGGGGTACAGATGGCCCTTCTTTTCACTACATCTGTATCTTTGGGGCAAATGACAGTACAGTCAAAATGATTTTCTAAGCTGACATTTCTGATACTGAACCCATATTTTTCAAAACTTATTTAATTTCCCTTTTGAAGAATTATGCAGTCATTTAGAATTGTAGAATATCACTTTATTAGCAAAGAACAATGCGCATAAATTCTGGATTGTATGGTTTTACCTGAAATTCATCATATGACCCAGAAATCCAAACTCAGAGATCCATTTTTCTGTGTCTATCTATATATATCTCTCTCAATGTTACTAAATTTAAGTATCCATTAATATAATGCTATGGGAAATTCACCTTCTTTTTAAAAAAATTTTTAAATTTAATTTCTTATTTTTTTGCATTAATATGAACCTCAGTTTTATTATTTTCAATAATAACCTTTTTCAAATAATCTCTTGTGACAGTTTATTATAGATTTGGGGTACAATTTATCTTTACCTGAGATCAATTTTAGCCAGTTTGAAGTTGTTATTAATAATATTTTTAAAATTTTTTATTTCTTTTCAGTGTAACAGTATTCATTGTTTTTGCACCACACTCAGTGCTCCATGCAATTCATGCCCTCCCTAATACCCACCTCCTGGCCCCCCCAACCTCCCACCCCCGCACCTTCAAAACCCTCAGGTTGTTTTCCAGAGTCCATAGTTTCTCATGGTTCACCTCCCCTTCCAATTTCCCACAACTCCCTTCTCCACTCTATCTCCACTTGTCCTCCATACTATTTGTTATGCTCCACAAATAAGTGAAACCATATGATAATTGACTCTCTCTGCTTGACTTATTTCACTCAGCATAATCTCTTCCAGTCCCGTCCATGTTGCTACAAAAGTTGGGTATTCGTCCTTTCTGATGGAGGCATAATACTCCATAGTGCATATGGACCACAGCTTCCTTATCCATTCATCCGTTGAAGGGCATCTTGGTTCTTTCCATAGTTTGGCGACCGTGGCCATTGCTGCTATAAACATTGGGGTACAGATGGCCCTTCTTTTCACTCCATCTGTATCTTTGGGGTCAATACACAGTAGTGCAATTGCAGGGTCATAGGGAAGCTCTCTTTTTAATTTCTTGAGGAATCTCCACACTGTTTTCAAAGTGGCTGCACCAACTTGCATTCCCACCAACAGTGGAAGAGGGTTCCCCTTTCTCCACATCCTCTCCAACACATGTTGTTTTCTGTCTTGCTAATTTTGGCCATTCTAACTGGTGTAAGGTGGTATCTCAATGTGGTTTTAATTTGAATCTCCCTGATGGCTAGTGATGATGAACATTTTTTCATGGGTCTGATAGCCATTTGTATGTCTTTATTGGAGAAGTGTCTGTTCATGTCGTCTGCCCATTTTTGACATGATTATCTGTTTTGTGTGTGTTGAATTTGAGAAGTTCTTTATAGATCCTGGATATCAGCCCTTTGTCTGTAGTGTCCTTTGCAAATATATTCTCCCATTCTGTGGGTTGCCTCTTTGTTTTGTTGACTGTTTCCTTTGCTGAGCAGAAGCTTTTGAACTTGATGAAGTCCCAAAAGTTCATTTTTGCTTTTGTTTCCTTTGCCTTTGGAGACATATCTAGACATATCTAGAAAGAAGTTGTTGTGGGTGATATCAAAGAGGTTACTGCCTATGTTCTCCTCTAGGATTCTGATGGATTCCTAGAGGAGGAATCCACGTTGAGGTCTTTTATCCAATTCGAGTTTATCTTTGTGTACGGTGTAAGAGAATCGTCAAGTTGCTAAGGAAATGTTGAAAAACAGAACTGGCGGCATCTCGTTACCTGATTTCAAGCTTTACTACAAAGCCGTGATCACCAAGACAGCATGGTACTGGCACAAAAACAGACACATAGAACAGTGGAACAGAGCAGAGAGCCCAGATATGGACCCTCAACTCTCTGGTCAAATAATCTTCGACAAAACAGGAAAAAATGCACAGTGGAAAAAAGACAATCTCTTCAATAAATGGTGCTGGGGAAACTGGACAGCTATATATAGAAGAATGAAACTCACCTTTTAAAAAATTTTTAAATTTAATTTCATTTCAGTGTAACAGAATTCATTGTTTATGCGCCACACCCAGTGCTCCATGCCATACGTGCCCTCCATAATACCCACCACCAGGCTCCCCAACCTCCCACCCCACCCCTTCAAAACCTTCAGTTTGTTTCTCAGAATCCACAGTCTCTCATGGTCCATCTCCCCCTCCAACTTCCCTCAGCTCCCTTCTCCTCTCCATCTCCCCATGTCCTCCATGTTATTTGTTATGCTCCACAAATAAGTGAAACCATATGATAACTGACTCTCTTTGCTTGACTTATTTCACTCAGCTTAATCTCCAATCCTGCCCATGTTGATAGAAAAGTTGGGTATTCATCCTTTCTGATGGAGGCATAATACTCCATAGTGTATATGGACCACATCTTCTTTAACCATTTGTCCGTTGAAGGGTGTCTTGGTTCTTTCCAGTTTGGCAACTGTGGCTATGAATTGTGGCTATGAATGCTGCTATGAACATTGGGGTACAGATGGCCCTTCTTTTCACTACATCTGTATCTTTGGGGTAAATACCCAGTAGTGCAATTGGGGGGTCATAAAGCAGCTCTCTTTTTAATTTCTTAAGGAATCTCCACATAACAGTTTTTATAGCTCCATTTCATTGTTCTGTACTACAATATAGTATTTCTTGCATGAATATATCAACATGTATTTATCCATTCTCATTATTATAGATATCAGGCTAACATGCATATTGGGATAATACAGGTGATAGAGATACTTTAACAATAGTATTCTTCCAGCCCATAAACATGGGACATCTTTCATTTGTTTGTGTCTTCTTCATTTTCTTTAATCAAAAGTCTTACAGTCTTCAGGGTATAGCTTTCACCTCTTTGGTTAAATTTATTCCAAAATATTTTATTATTGATGTTATTATAAATGAGATCGTTTCCTCCTCCTCCACATCAATTCAGCTTTTATTGTATCTTTCAAATATCACAAATATTGTGTTATGGTTGTCACTAACAAGTAAGTTTGAAAAGTCATCTGGCATCTTGCTGTTTCTGTAGCCAGAAAACTTGGATCTTGTTTACCAGCCTGCTAAGCTGTTTTTTTCTCTGAAACATAGATACCACCCCAAACATTTTTTGGTCATCCTTCTTTTTTTTTTTAAGATTATTTATTTATTTGACAGACAGAGAACACATGTAGACAGAGAGGTAGGCAGAGAGAAGAGGAAGCAGGCTCCCCGCTGAGCAGAGAGCCCAATGTGGGGCTCAGCGGCAGGACCCTGGGATCATGACCTGAGCCAAAGGCAAAGGCTTTACCCCACTGAGCCACCCAGCTGCCCCTGGTAATCCCTCTTTTTAACTTTTCTGGCTTACTGAATGGAAGCAGCTGAATTTGATACAAATTCAATCGCCTTTCCTTCAAGAAGTAACTCATCTCTCTGGGCTTGAGTTACTGAACAAGCAACACCTGGCCTCCCCCAAACCCTGTGGATGTGTTTTTCACCAAAAAATTTTGGATTTTGATGGGAAAATGATTCTCCCAAATGACAATAGTATTGCTAATGTCCTGCTGAGGTTTATGAGAGAACTAATCTGTTTGTTGCACTTAGAACAAAAGTGTTGTTATTCGAAGGGTGTGGAACAGCATACAGAGATTTTTCAGTGGGGCTACTGTGAGAATCAGCAGCACCATGACCCAGGTCTGGTCCCTAATGTACTTCAAGTCACAAGGGGAAGATGGGCTTCATGTGGAGACACAGGACCCTGAGATGACAACTCCACTCACCAGGGACACTTTCTTTCGGGGGCATTTGCAATGCCTACAGTCATTGCTTGGGGCCTGCTGGTTTTTTCTGGGATCTCATAGAGCCTGGTTTCCTTGAGCTCAAAGCATTTCTCTTCCTGAAGGTGTAGAGGTGTAGAGGGTCATATTGCCATTGCCATGGAAATGGGCCAGCATATCTAGGACCCTCGTGCATGGTGAACCTCAGAGGAAATGGGGGTCTTTCTTCACAGGTCCCACTCTTTTCTCTCTCTGGAAGTAAGATCCATAAGGGAAGGAACTATTAGCTGTGGGCAAGAATTATTCCAGGGATTGTCATTAGAGGTTTTCCTGTGTTGGAAGCTCTCTGCCACCCAAAAGTCATTTCCACTTTAAAAAAAAATTATTTTATATATATTTTAAAGATATTTTATTTATTTATTTGACAAAGAGAGATCACAAGTAGGCAGAGAGGCAGGCAGAGAGAGAGAGGGGAAAGCAGGCTCCCTGCTGAGCAGAGAGCCCCATGTGGGCCTCGATCCTAGGACCCTGAGATCATGACCTGAGCTGAAGGCAGAGGCTTAACCCACAGAGCCTCTCAGATGCCCTATTTCTACTTTTTAATACAACACTAAGGTCAAGAGGTTCTGTATCTGTTTTCAAGGTCAGGTCCCTAATAAATTTCCATCTAGGAATGGAGTGGAGAGAACTCTGACCCTGGTGACCAGTACTCTTGCACACAGCTGTCTGTCCTGAACTCTCAGAGATTAGGGATGGGACAGACGAGGAATGAGCTGGAACTGAGGTTCCTCCCAGGTGCTCAGGATGATGGTCTGATAGGACAGAGGGCGAGTCCATGAGGAAGAACAGACAGATTCTTAGAGATGGACCTATACATAGTTCAGGCATTTGTATGGTTTACCACCATAATGGATTATGGGAAGACTTTCCTCCCATTATTTATGGGGTTGAAGTTAGTCTGTTGTGGTTAAAAAACGACTGGTCTCTTTTTTTATTATTTTTTATTTATTTTCGGCATAACAGTATTCATTATTTTTTCACCACATCCAGTGCTCCATGCAATCCATGCCCTCTATAATACCCACCACCTGGTACCCCAACCTCCCACCCACCTGCCAATTCAAACCCCTCAGATTGTTTTTCAGAGTCCATAGTCTCTCATGATTCACCTCCCCCTTCCAATTCCCCTCAACTCCCTTCTCCTCTCCATCTCCCCATGTCCTCCATGCTATTTGTTATGCTCCACAAATAAGTGAAACCATATGATAATTGACTCTCTCTGCTGGACTGATTTCACTCAGCATAATCTCTTCCAGTCCTATCCATGTTGCTATAAAAGTTGGGTATTCATCCTTTCTGATGGAAGCATAATACTCCATAGTGTATATGGACCACATCTTCCTTATCCATTCATGACTGGTCTCTTGATGAACATTATGTATGTGATGGATTAGTCCTATATGCAGGGTTCTTGACATGTGCTTTCCTATACACGATGTGGAGGATGAAATTGATCTGTACACTGCTGGTGGTTTCAGTTTCTGATTTTCAATCTTAAAAATTCCCATTCCATATTAGCCATTAAATACTAATTGTGTGGGATTGAACTCTCTGGTTTGTGTCTACACTGAGCAACACACTTGTCAATATTCTCCCGCAGGTGCCCATGCCTACACACATGGTTTCCTCTAGGGTGTGGACTCCTGGGGCAGAGCTGCATCCCTTTTCACCAGGTGATTCTGATCTGATACCCAACTTGTCCTTAGCAATTTATGCCCCTACCCGGAATGTACTGGGGTTCTTGGTACACAGTATTTTCAACAATGATGGATATTGCCATTGTGTTCTCTTGCCTGTCCTGTGGCTAGTAGGATTTGTGTGTCAGTTTCCCTGAAACCGTGGCATTACACTGAGCTGGAAAATACCAGGATGTTTACGATACAGGTAGGCACACGTGCACGTTGGGATCACCAGTGAGATGAGCCCACAGCTGGATCACACTCACTCATGAAGACAGTGTATTCATGACTTCCACCTGGGTGCACAGTGGGTTCACATGGCTCCTTGATGTTGCCGATGACGGCGTGTTTACACCAAAGAAATGGGCAAATGCTATGAATCACTACTTCAAAAAAAAAAAAAAAGGAAAACCCACATATTCGTTGGGGTCAAGTGTAGCAGCTCCCCACCTGGCTACACCTCAAACACCCCAAAGCTCGCTCAAACTGATGGTGTTTCTGGAAGATTCCACCAGGTGTCGCCGCATGAAGACAGAAGAGTTCTGTGAGTCCAGAAAGGGTTCAGAGAACGGTTTTGGATTCATCTGTTCCAAAGTAGACCTGATTTTCACCCACTTATTTATAGTCTATGTTTTGCACTGAAGGGACGGAGGGCAATAGCGCCCATCAGGGAAGGTGGAAATGGAAAGTGAAGGAAAATGAATCCCACAAAAGTGTACCAGAGCTGCCGCTGTAGGAAGGTATTAACCAGCTGTGCTGTGTGGGAGGAACCCCCAAGTCACAGGCATGAGGAAAGACGGGGGCAGTCAAGGATGTCCAAAGTGCAGGAGGGAAAGCACCACAGGTCACAGGGGACAAGTCCTGGGCAGGAAGCAGCCCAGACATGTCCAGCACCTGAACCATGCTCCCCCTCGATGTTGTCAGCAGACAGATCAGCAAGCATGAGCTGCAGGCTTTCTTCCAGATCTCTCTGGGCACCCGAGATGCATGCTCACAGCTTTGCCAGATGGAATGGTGGCTTTGTTCCCCCTCGTGTTTAGCTCCTGGCTGCATCTGGGGTCCTTCTCTGGCTGTGCTGAGCCTCTAGCAGCAGAATCCTGAGGACCACCTGGATCAAGACAGCCATGCCCACGCAGGTCAGATTTTCCAAGTGTAATCTCTGGGGTCCGAGGCTAGGAATGAGGACAGAGAGGTCAGAGAGGACCCAAATCACCCAGGATCCTGCATGTCCACCCAGGGGACCTGCTTCCCCACACAGGATACCCACTCCACACCAGCCCCATCACTGAGAATTTTTCCTACTCACTACTGCTGGGGTCTGACTTGTTTTGGGGTGGGCTCATAGTGCCAGCAGCTTCTGCAGGGAATATGGAAGCAGATGGAAGGAGCTAGAGACCCCCGTCCAGCCTGTCCTCTGTTCTGTGTCTCTATCCCTCTATCCCTGTCACTATGTGGTTTTGTACAGTTCCTGAACTAGCCCTTCTCTGCACTAGAGTGCTTTCCTCTGCTCTCCTCACTGGATTCCTTCAGCCTCCTTGTTTTCTTTGATTTCAGACTCTGCTTCTGAGTCACTCGGGATAGATTCTGGCTGTGCCCCACCAGCTCAGGGTTGCAGAGAAAGATAGCCTCCCAGCACAGAAATCATCATGTCCTCGCATGTCCTCTGCTCAGTCTGGGACACAAGACCTCCTGAGCTCATGTCCCTGCAGATGACAGTTCCCACTTATTCAGTAGTCGGGGTCCCAGCAGTGTCCATGGATAAGGGGCTGGTGCCAGGGGCTCCTGACTGTCAGGAGGACAGAGGGGCCCATGTCTGGGGTCGGATCCCTCTCCCTCCATGTCAACCAGCTCCCTTCCTTCAGGGTCTGCACTTTATTCTGTACCTACAGTATTCCTCCTTGGCTATGTTTATTAATTCATTCTTCATTTACTTACAGATATCCACAGTCCCAGACACACACACACACACACACACACACACACACACAGAGAGAGAGAGAGAGAGAGAGAGAGAGAGAGATCTGTGTGCACACATCTACAACAGGCATATAAATATGTATCCACGAAAGGTGATGGTCAGTCATTGGGTCATAGGAACACCGTTATTGCCTGCATGCAGTGTGGATGGAGATGGGAAGAAGAACTACATAAGTAAATAAACAAATAATAAATAAATGAACAAAAATATAAATGTGACTGATTGAAAATATGCTAAGACCTGGGAGTGCCCAGAGCTTGTGCCCCACCAGGACCCTGTGAATCCAGTCTGACCCAATGCACACAGGAGAAGGAGGACGGTTTCTGAGTCGGGCGGCCCTGTCACCTGAGTTCCCTTTGTCATCATCTGCAGGTGCTGCTCTAGAAGGTGTGAGAAGCAGACACAGGGACACTGGACCAGCATCAACACAAAAAGGAGAGTGGACACCAGTGCACATGGACATGTGGTACATCCTCCTTGGGGATCCCCATGAGCCAGGTTCAGCCCCTCCTAGGTCTCAGATGTGCACCAAGGGGCATGGAGGTGCTCAGGTGAGCACAGGAAACAGCAGAGTGGTGCCCGCAGGTGGGGAGGCTTCTGTCCAGGAGAGTATCCCGAGGGGCTGACACCATGGAGAGAGTCAATTATCATATGGTTTCACTTATTTGTGGAGCATAACAAATATCATGGAGGACAAGGGGTGTTAGAGAGGAGAAGGGAGTTGGGGTAAATTGGAAGAGGAGGTGAATCATGAGAGACTATGGACTCTGAAAAACAATCTGAGGAGTTTGAAGTGGCGGGGGAGTGGGAGGTTGGGGTACCAGGTGGTGAGTATTATAGAGGGCATGGATTGCATGGAGTACTGGGTGTGGTGAAAAAATAATGAATACTGTTTTTCTGAAAATAAATAAATTGAAAAAAAAAAAGGATTGGTTGGTACCTCCAATTATATGAACTGAATGCTGTGCTGAATACAAACGGTCATAAGAAACATACTTGAATCATCCCCATCACAGAGAGAAGGACTTCAACTTCTCACCTTTGAAGATGAAGCCAGGTGCTGATTGCTAACCATGGCTGCATGAATAGTTGGAAAATCCTTTTTATTTCTGATGAGCTTTTGTGTGCATTATGAATTGTTGGAGTGTTTTATCACAAGCTTTGTCTCATCTGTTGAGATTATTACTTAATTTTAAATTTTTATTATTATGTTCAATTAACCAACTTATAATACATAATTTTTTTGAGAGACTTGAAGTTTATTTTTCATCCTTCATATCCTCTTTTTTTTTTAATTTAATTTTTTATTTTTTATAAACATATATTTTTATCCCCAGGGGTACAGGTCTATGAATCACCAGGTTTGCACACTTCACAGTGCTCACCAAAGCACATACCCTCCCCAATGTCCATAATCCCGCCCCCTTCTCCCAAACCCCCTCCCCCCAGCAACCCTCAGTTTGTTTTGTGACTCTTAATCTCACAAAACAAA
>NC_081573.1:252954-271238 GCF_022355385.1 Mustela nigripes
GTGAAGTGTGTAAACCTGGTGATTCACAGACCTGTACCCCTGGGGATAAAAATATATGTTTATAAAAAATAAAAAATTTAATAAAAAAAAATTAAAAAGGAAAACCCATTTATTCCTTGGAGTCAGTGTAGCAGCTCCCACCTGGCTACACCTCAAACACCCCTGAGCTCACTTGAACTGATGGTGGTTCTGGAAGATTCCACCAAGTGTCGCCGCATGAGGACAGAAATGCTCTGTGAATCCAGAGAGGGTTCAGGGAATGATTTGGACTCATCTGTTCCAAAGCGGACCTGATTTTCACCCACTTATTTACTTATGAAAATAGAGTCTGTGTTTTCGGCTGAGTGATGGAGGACAATAGTGGACATCAGGGAAGATGGAAATGGAAAGTGAAGGAAAATGTATCCGACGAAGGTGGACCAGAGCTGCCGCTCTAGGAAGTTATGAACCAGTCCTGCCTTGTGTTATGAACCCTCAACTCACAGGGATGAGGAAGGAGGGGCAAGACCAGGATGTCCAACAATGCAGGAGGGAAAGCACCAGAGGTCACGGGGGACGAGTCGTGGACAGGGAGCAGCCCAGACATGTCATGCACCTGAACCCTTCTTCCCCTCGATGTTGTCAGCAGAGAGATCAGCGATCGTGAGCTGCAGGCTTTCTTCCAGTTCCCTCTGGGCACCTGGGACGCATGCCCACAGCTCTGCCACACGGGAAAGGTGACTTTGTTCCCCCTCGTGTTTAGCTCCTGGCTGCATCTAGGGTCCTCCTCTGGCTGTGCTGAGCCTCTAGCAGCAGAATCCCGAGGACCACCTGGATCAAGACAGGTATGCCCATGTGGGTCAGATTCTCCACTCTTTAATCTCTGGGGTCGGAGGCTAGGAATGAGGACAGAGAGGTTGCAGAGGATCACCCAGGATCCTGTATGTCCACCCAGGGGACCTGCTTCCCCACACAGGACACTCCCTCCATACAAGCCCCATCACTGGGACTTACTCTTACTCAACACTGCTGGAGTCTGATTTGTTTTGGGGTGGGCTCACGGTGCCAGCTGCTTCTGCAGGGAAGATGGAAGCAGATGGAAGGAGCTAGAGACCCCCGTCCAGCCTGTCCTCTGCTCTGTGTCTCTATCCCTCAGCCTGTCACTATGTGGTTTTTGTACAGTTCCTGAACTAGCCCTTCTCTGCACTAGAGGGCTTTCCTCTGCTCTCCTCACTGGATTCCTTCAGCCTCCTTGTTCTCTTTTATTTCAGATCTGCTTCTGAGTCACTTGGGGTTGATTCTGGCTGTGCCCCACCAGCTCAGGGTTGCAGAGAAAAATGGCCTCCCAGCACAGAAATCATCTTGTCCTTGCATGTTCTCTGCTCAGTCTGGGACACAAGGCCTCCTGGGCTCATGTCCCAGCAGATGACAGTTCCTGCTTATTCAGTAGCTGAGGTCCCAGCAGCGTCCATGGTTGAGTGGCTGGAGCCAGGGGCTCCTGACTGTCAGAAGAGAGGGGCCCATGTCTGGGGTCGGGTCCGTGTCCTTCCATGTCAACCAGCTTCCTTCCTTCAGGGTCTGCACTTTATTCTGTACCTACAGTATTTCTCCTTGGTATGTTCACTAATTCATTCTTCATATACTTACAGATACCCACAGTGCCTGACACACACACACACACACAGAGAGAGAGAGAGAGAGAGAGAGAAAGAAAGAGAGAGAGAGAGAGAGAGAGAGATCTGTGTGCACACATCTACAACAGGCATATAAATATGTATCCAGGAAAGGTTTTGGTCAGGCACTGGGTCATAGGAACGGCGTTATTGCCTGGATGCAGTGTGGATGGAGATGGGAAAAAGAGCTACATAAGTAAATAAACCAACCAACCAACCAACCTACCAACCAATAAACAAACAAAAAAGATAAATGAGACTCATTGAAAGCATGCTAAGACCGGGGAGTGCCCAGAGCTTGTGCCCCACAGGGACCCTGTGAATCCATCTAACCCCAATGCACACAGGAGAAGGAGGACAGTTTCTGAGTCTGGCGTCCCTGTCACCTGAGTACCCTTTGTCATCATCTGCATGTGCTTCTCTAGAATGTGTGAGAAGCAGACACAGGGACACTGAACCAGCGACCACACAAAAAGGAGAGAGGATACCAGTGCACATGGACACAGGGTGCAGCCTCCCTGGGGACTCCCGTGATCCGGGATCGACACTCCTGGGTCTCAGGTGTGCACCAAGGGGCATGTAGGCCCCCAGGTGAGCATGCGGGGTCAGCAGAGCAGTGCCCGCAGGTGGGAAGGCTTCTGTCCAGGAGAGTGTCCTGTGCGGCTGACAGTACCATCAGATTCTGCTACGGAGGGACAGGAGGTGAGTGGGATGCGCTGTCCACTCACCATTGTCCTCGCTCACCCCACACACGGCCCCTACTCCTTACTCTGCTGAGACTGCGGGATGGGGGCCCCGGGTGCACACTGTGGATCTTCCCAACCTCTCCAGAGCAGGACCCTCCTCTGTGGAGCCCCCATGACCTCCACATGTGTTACTGTGTCAGGCTTTCCTGAGATGTGTGTCCTGAGTTGACAGAGTTCAGATAGGACAAGGTCAGGGCCCCTTACCTGAAACCAGCAGCTCCAGGGGGTCACTGGGCTGTGACAACTGGTAGGAAGAGGTGCTGGTGGAGCCGTAGCACCTGTAGGACCCCCCATGGGCTGAGGTCACAGGACTCATTGGGAATTCAGCCTGGTACTGCCCAGCTCGGTACTGTGATCTAAGACGCAGCAGGGGATGGGCTGCCCCCTCCTTGGATAGAAGGAAAGTGTCCAAAGAGCTCTGTGACTGACACAGCAGAGTCACATTCTCTGCTGGGGCCACCTTGGGTTGCGGCTGCACCGACAGGGAGGATGTGTAGGGCAGCTGTCCTAGAGAGAGGAAGGGCATGTGAGGGGCTGTCCAGCCCTTGTTCTGAACTGAGTCTGTGTCCTCTGAGTCTGTCCCTTCCTATCCCCCTTCTCTCTCTGTGTCTCTCTCCCTGGGGACTCCACACACCTGGTCCCGGCCACCACCACCTATGGTGCCCCTGGCAGGACTGGTGCAGAATCTGCAGTCCTGACGGATGCCGTGAGCCCTCACCTGTGAGCAGGATGTCCAGGGGTTCACTGGGGGCCGACCACTCGGAGGAGAGTATGTGTCCACCGTAGCACGTGTACCAGCCCATGTGGGAGGGTCTCACAGGGCCCAGAGGGAAGTCTGACCCAGAGAGCCCAGCCTGGGGCTGCCCGCCAAGCTGCTGGGGAGGGTCAGGTGCCCCCTCTTTGGACAGAGTGAATCTGTCGTAGCCAACATCAGAGCGACACTGGAGGGTCAGTCTCTGTCCAGAGGTCACGAGAGAGCCATGCTGGGTCAGGAGGGAGGGCTTCCCCGACACATCTGGGAGAGACCAGCTGTGGATGGCAGGGGTTGCCTCTCCCCAAACTTCCCCTTCTCCTGATTGACCCCTGGGTCTCACTGTCACTCCTGGTGACTCTAACCTGTGAGTCCCCGTGGTCCCTTCACCCAACCTCTCATTGGGGCTCCCCTGGAAGCAGAGTTCCCATTACCTGTCTGGTGCCTCAAAACATGGATGGGGCACCAGTCAAACATTCTCACCTGAGACCAGCAGCTCCAGGGCTCACTGGGGTCCGACCACACCTGGGGGATGTTGCTGTAATAGTCGTAGCATCTGAACGTCCACCTGAGGCTGGGAGTCACGGGGCCCACAGGGAACAGGGCCTGGGTCACCCCACGGGTGGCTGCCTGGGAGTTCAGGGTCCAGGACGGCTGACCTTCTCCATCCTTCATCAGGATGGACCTGTGGAATCCTATCCGTGAGGCACACTGGAGGGTCACGTTCCCTCCTGGGGTCATGACAGGGATGGGCAGGGCTGAGAGGGTGGGTTTGCCCTGGGATCCTAGGAGAGGAGGAGGGCGACATGTGAAATGGGGCTCAGACCCCCCACGTTATCCCCAGGCTGGGCTGTGAGAGGGAGACCCCTGAGAGACCACCCCCTTCCTGAGGGCAGAGTCTGGGGCTGGGACCCTGAGTGGGCTCGCACCTGCCACAACCACCAGCTCAAGGGGGTCACTGGGCTCTGAACAGCCAGTGGGACTGAAATAGTTACAGTGATATCTTCCTGCATGTACATCTGTCATGTGTGTGATGGAGAACTGGGCCTTGTCCCTGGACTCCAGTGGCTTCTGTCTGTCCCAGACCCTTGACTCTCCCTTTTTATGCAGGCGGTACTCCTGGGCCTCCAGCCCCATCCCCGACACCAGATGGTCACAGATGTCCCCCAGGGCATCACAGAGCCTGGCTCAGCCCAGATGGTGGGTTTGGAGAGGGTCCCTGGAAGGAAACAGAGGCTGGGACACAGACCTTCCCCACCCCCAGGTCCCAGTTCAGCTCCAAAGCCCCAGACGTCCCCTTTGGTCAGTCCAGAACTTCTCTTCTCCCTCCCCCATGTCTGGTGGGTGACCCCTGTCCCCAATGAGGAGGTGGGACTAGGACCCCTTGGGACAGACTCACCTGTCTGCGCTCTGGTCCTAGGGCCCACACTCATCCCTGGAAGAGAGTCTCTGTGAGAGGTTTGCCCTGAATCCTTGCCGAACCCCTCCTCCACATGAGCCTCCTGAGCCTGGGGTCTCTGACAGACCAGGCCTGGATGTGGGGCTGGTCTCTCCCAGACTAGAGTGTCCCCTCCCCTCCTCAGATCTCACCAAGACAGAGCAGGGCAGTGAGGGTGGGGGTCATGGCGTCTCCTCTCCCTGGTTCTGGCTGTGCAGACGGAGGCCCCACTGTGACCATGGGACAGACAAAACCACAGGTTGTGGCCACATGGAGGCCTGTCCTGCCTGTCACAGGGTTGTCACGTCAGCAGTCCCAGTCCACGTCAGCAGGAAGGGAAACAACCCATCCCCAGGCCCAGCCTGGCTCTGGTGTCCATGACAGTGCAGCAGGTGGACCCCGTGGCTTCCTGAGGTGCCCCATCCAGGTGAGGAGAACAGGGCCGGCCCTTCCCTCCCAGAGTCTGCCCCATGGGTCGCCTTCTTCCTCAGCACATCCGGGGTCCCCACCATGGCAATGTTCCCCAGACCCCAGGAATGCTGCAAAGGATGTGGGTTCCTGCTGCCCTGTGGAGGTCATGTCAGCACTGACATACCTATGACAAATCTGCTCAGCTCAGGATGAAATCATGGTGGCAATGAGGCCAGAGGAGAAATAGGGGCAAATAGGAAAGGAAACACAGCCCCTCTCCTGGCCCTGGAGCGTGGGCTTTCCATCTGCACAGCCTTGTGGACTTCTCTATTTTCCTCTGAGTCTGTCCACTTCCATTTCCTGGGAGCACACCTCTGAGTCCCCTGCTGGCTCCTCTGTCCCTTGATCCAGGGGCAGAGATGTCCTCCCCACACTGTGGTCCTTTCTGAGAGCTGTAGGGGGCAATTCATGGCTGAGTGCTGTGATTTGGGGAACAAAGCTGATTCTGGTGTGAATACTACTGCCGTGTCCACTGCCCTAGTGACCTTGTGAACCCCACTTGGTGGTTGCAATTAATCATGGGTATTTCTTGACCTGATTAAGAGGGGTGTGGCTGAGACACAAGAGGTCCATGGTTCAGACCCCACAATCAGGGTGGACCAGAGATCCATGTCCCCGAGAGACCCTGTGCATCCCTACAGACGACAAATGCTATTGGTGATGTTTCTGAAATGGTTTACATTACGTTTTGCAGGAAATAAGAAACAAGAGTTTCTGGAATTGAGAGGGACCACAGCAGAACAGTGATGAAAGCTGAGTGATCAGTAGAGGCTGGGGTCCAGCTGAGGGTGGTAAAATATGATTTCTGCCACTGTTTGGCCAAAAGAGTTGCCACATTCTCACAGGCAGGAAGGGTATCGAGTTTCTGGGTGACTGTGGAATCAGCGTGACCCTCCACCATGTGTGGGGTGGGCGCTGGCATGTCTCTGCCCTCTGCCCCAGCCCAGAGGTCAACCCTGAGCCACATCCCCTCTGTGTGTATGTGGAATGGTTCTGTCCCATGGACCTACCCTCCACTGGCATCTGCCCATGGGTTGGTATGCGGTTCCCATGGGAGTCATCCCTGATGGGCACATTCCTGCTCAGATGTTAAGTTCGGAGAGTGGATGCACAGGGAGGGCGACAGAGACCACCCACCCCTTATAGTCCTGAAATCAGGGCAGCTCTGGAAACAATTGTGTCTGGAACTCAGGGGTGTGGGAGGTGAGTGTCCAACAGGAATGGACATCAGAGAGTGACCCCGATATGTAAGGAGTGCTATGGAAGACTGTGTGCAGAGTGGTCCGTCATCGTCCAGGTCGTGGAACAGCAGGAATATGGGAAACACATTTTGCACTAAGAATATGAAATATTGAAGGGAAGAGACAAGATGGTGGGAGAGTGGGGGGCCCCGTCTCATCCAGTCCCTTGAATTTAGCTACGTAACTATCAAGCCATTCTACACACCTTGAATTCAACCTGAGATGTAAGAAAAAAACATACCTGGAACTCTACAAGTGGAGAAGTGAGCGCTTTTTTCAAGGTGGGATGTCCAGAGACGTGAATCTGAGGGAGATAACAAAGACAAATGGAGGGGGGAGGGAGCCTCCATGTGTCCTTCACCAAGGAGTGTTATAGCCCCGAGGGCAAAATATGAACCCTTAGAAATCTCCTCCAGTGAGAGATATGGCTGCCTGAAAGGGGCTTTTGGTATGAAACAGGCAGACTTCTAGGTGGGTCGTGTGGTCCCTGGATCCCAGGACCCTCAAAATAACATAGTGCCTGAGACGGTAGAGATCCCAAGCAGCAGAGCTGGGAAACTGGTTGTGGTCAGTGAGCCCGGGGGGAACTCTCAGCTTGATTCACCACAAACCCCGAGCTGTGCCAACTGGGGGACTGCTGTCAGCCTGGGCACCCTGCAGAGGACTGGAACATGGGGACCTTCCACCATCCTCCAGATGGGCAAAATGGGTCCTCTCCCGACTGGGCAACAGGTCTCAGGGTGACAGCACAGTAAAGGACAGTACAGGGCCACCCTCTGTCTTCCTCCAGGAGAAGCCCTTCTTTTCACTACATCTGTATCTTTCTCTTTTTTCTTGTTTCTCTTTTTAATTATTTTCCTATTTTATCAACATGTATTTGTTTTGAAATTTTTTAAATTTATTTTTTATTTCTTTTCAGCATAACAGTATTCATTATTTTTGCACCACACCCAGTGCTCCATGCAATCCGTGCCCTCTCTAATACCCACCACCTGGTTCCCCCAACCTCTTACCCCCCAACACTTAAAACCCCTCAGATTGTTTTTCAGAGTCCTAGTCTCTCATGGTTCACCTCCCCTTCCAATTTCCCCCAACATGTATTTTTTTTTAATTTTTATTTTCAGCATAACAGTATTCATGTATTTTTTTAAGTTTTTATTTCTTTTCAGCATAACAGTATTCATTGTTTTTGCACCACACACAGTGCTCCATGCAATCCGTGCCCTCTCCAATACCCACCATCTGGTTCCCTCAACCTCCCACCCCCCGCCCCTTCAAAACCCTCAGATTGTTTTTCAGAGTCCATAGTCTCTCATGGTTCATCTCCCCTTCCAATTTCCCTCAACTCCCTTCTCCTCTCCATCTCCCCTTGTCCTCCATGCTATTTGTTATGCTCCACAAATAAGTGAAACCATATGATAATTGACTCTGTATTTAAGTCATGCTTAAACTTTCATTCCTTACATCTACATTTTATACATATATTGGTCATTTCTGGCCTCCTTTCACTCTTCAATTTTATTTGTGTATATATGTAAATTTTGCTTTCTTTGCAATTTTGAGATCAAGTGTCTTAATCTCAAATTAGTATCAAATCTCAAACACAAAGCAAAATTCACTCAGGAACAAGCAGATCACCCCCACCCCTTTTATTTCCTTTTCTGTTTTCATTTCTGACCTCTTCGGATTTGTATAGTCTGTATTCAGCTTCGGTCATATTTGATATTTTTTAGAGATTTTTCTGTGACAGAGAGAGATCACAAGCAGGCAGAGAGGCAGGCAGAGAGAGAGGGGGAAGCAGGTTCCCCAGTGAGCAGAGAGCTCAATCCCAGAACCCTGAGATCATGACCTGAGCTGAAGGCAGAGGCTTAACCCACTGAGCCACGCAGGCACCCCATATATTGGGTATTTTTGATTCTGCTCACTCACTCATCCATTCTTGTCTGGGCAAAATGACTCAAAGTGAGAATTCACAACAAAACAAAAAACCAGAGGTAATGTTCTCCGCCACAGATGTAATCCATATGGATACCAGTAAGATGTCAGAGATGGAGCTCTGGATAACGGTGATCAAGTTAATATCTGGGCTTGAAAAAAGACTAGAGAATGCCTTAGTGCAGAAATGAGATATAATCAGGCCAAATTAAAAATGCTCTAGCAGATGCTGTCTAAATTGGATGCTCTAACAGTGAGGGTAAAGGAGGCAGAAGAAAGAGTGAGTGATGTCGAAGACAGGGTGGTGCGAAGGAAGGAAGCTGAGGGAAAGAGAGGCAAACAATTAACAGCTCGTGAGGAGAGGCCTTGAGAAATCAGGGATGTTATGAAATACACCGACATCAGAATTATTGGGAAACTGGGGGTGGGGGCAGAAGGTGTATTTGAGCAACCAGAGCTGAGAACTTTCCTAACCTGGGAAAGGAAACAAGCATTCATGTCCCAGAGGTAGAGATGACCCCTCCCCAAATCAATATAAAAATAGATCAACACCCCAACATGTAATACTGAAGCTTGCAAATTTCAGAGATAAAGAGAAAATCCTGAAAGCAGGTTGGGACAAGAAGCTCCTAACCTGTGGATGTAGAAGCATCACCCCAACATCAGACCTGTCCACAGAGACCTGACAATCCAGAAAGGGCAGCCGGGACACATTCAATTACTAAATGAGAGGAACATGCGGCCAAGAATCCTTCACCCAGCAAGGCTGTTGTGCAGAACTGATGGAGAGGTGAAGAGCTTTCAGGACAGATAGAAACTGAGAGGACATGTGACCACCAAGCCAGCCCTGCAGGAAATATTAAGGGGGATTTTGTGAAGCAAAGAGAGAGCCCAAACGTAACACGGACCACTAAGAAACAATCTACAGAAACAGGACATTACAGGTGATACAGGCTGAGTGATATTCCATGGTATATATGGACCACATCTTCTTTAATAGTGACTCTGAATTAAATGGGCTTAATGCTTCAATCAAAGGACACAGGGTATCAGATCGAATAAAAAAGTAAGAGCCATATGATAATTGACTCTCTCTGCTTGACTTATTTCACTCAGTATAATCTCTTCCAGTCCCGTCCATGTTGCTACAATAACAAAAAGCATGGAGGACATGGGGAGTTAGACAGAAGGGGGTTGGGGTAAATTGTAAGGGGAGGTGAATCATGAGAGACTATGGACTCTGAAAAACAATCTGAGGGGTTTAAAGTGGCAGGGGGTGGGGTGGGAGGTCGGGGTACCAGGTGGTGGGTATTATAGAGGGCACGGATTGCATGGAGCACTGGGTGTGGTGAAAAAATAATGATACTGTTGTGCTGAAAATAAATAAATGAAAAAAAAAAAGTAAAAGCCATCCACATGTCTAGAAGAGACCAGGTTTGTTTTTTAAATTTAAATTCAATTAAGCAGCATAAATACATCATTGGTTTTTTTTTTAGATGAGGAAAAGTGGTTTTATTACATTTCATGTATTCTCAGCATCTACCATTCAACAGAAGTGCCCAAATACTGTTGTTGTTGAATTTAGAAAGCTAATCAATGTAAATCATTAAAGGCATATGTTCTCATTTGTCTCAGTCAGTATAGATCCTATGTCTGAATTTTGCTTTTAATGTCTGTATTCTTTTCAGTGTTCCAAGATTCATTGTTTATGCACCACACCCAGTGCTCCATGGGATCGCTGCCCTCTGAACACCCACCACCAGGCTCAACCATCCATCCCAACCCCCTCCCCTCCAAAACCCTATTTGTTTCTCAGAGTCCACAGTCTCTCATGGTTCATCTCCCCCTCCAATTTCCCCCAACACTCTTCTCCTCTCCATCTCCCCATGTCCTCCATGTCATTCCTTTTGCTCCACAAGTAAGCAAAGCCATATGATAATTGACTCACTCTGCTAGACTTATTTCACTCAGCATAATCTCCTTGAGTCATCATTAGTTTTTTTCCCAAGATTTTATTAATTCAAATCAAAACCACATTGAGATACCACCTTACACCAATTAAAAAGGCAAGAATTCATCTATTGAAGGTCATCTTGGCTCTTTCCACAGTTTAGCGGCGTGGCCATTGCTGCTATTGTTAGGGTCCGTTACCAAAGGAACAAAACTGAGACAAAGTAAAAATTATGCAAAGCTCTATTTTATGCCAGCATTAGAAGTCAGACTGACCGAGGAGGGCCATCTTGAAGAGAGCGACCACCCCCAGTCTACAGGCTCAAGAATCGACTGGTCAGGGCCACCTCTAAAGAGAGCAACCCCTCCCAATCTTACAGTCTACCTTTTATTGGGTGAAACTGCAACCCATATCTTGGTATCTCAACCCACCGGATTTGTGTGTCTCTTGCTGATTGGCCAGTTCCATCTGGTCTAGTGACGTGTTATTTAAGATTACCCCATACCAGGAACTGTTACAAAGAGTACTTTGGGGGAAGGCTTAGTCAGTTAACATATTCAGTGTGAATAATAAGATGGTCATCCTTCCCAAGATGGAGTCATTTTGGTTTGGACAAGACCTTCTCAGTGTTACAAACAGTACTTCCTACTGATTAGATTTCTCCATCTGGCCTGACTCGTCCTTGTATTCTGGGCTGTGTTATCAGGAACTAGATGACTACATTTTATTGGTTTCCTGGACTTGCTCTTAAGTAAGTTTCTCTGGGGGAGGATCAATTTAAGTTTACTGCACAAACAACAAAATGGCCATTTAACCGAGATGGAGTCGCTCTGGCTAAATAGGTCCTTACAGCAATGAACATTGGAGTACAGGTGGCCCTTCTTTTCACTACATCTGTAACTTTGGGGTAAATACCCAGTAGTGCAATTTCTGGGTCATAGGGTAGCTCTATTTTTAATTTTTTGAGGAACCTCCACACTGTTTCCTAAACTGGCTGTACCAATTTGCCTTCCCACCAACAGTGTAGGAGGGTTCCCCTTTCTCTACATCTTCGCCAACATTTGTTGTTCCCTGTCTTGTTAATTTTTGCCATGCTAACTGGTTTAAGGATTGGTTGGTACCTCCAATTATATGAACTGAATGCTGTGCTGAATACAAATGGTCTTAAGAAACATACTTGGATCATCCCCATCACAGAGAGAAGGACTTCAAGTTCTCACCTTTGAAGATGAAGGCCAGGTGCTGATTGCTAACCATGGCTTCATGAATTGTTGGAAACTCCATTTTATTTCTGATGAGCTTTTGTATGCATTATGAATTGTTGGTGTGTTTTATCAAAAGCTTTGTCTGCAACTGTTGAGATTATTTATTAATTTTAAATTTTTATTATTATGTTCAATTAGCCAGCTTATAATACATCATTTTTGAATTTTGATTTATAGTTAACATGTGATATTAGTTTCAAGGGTCCATCATAGTGAATTAGCATTTATATACATTAGGCAGTGCTCACTCTAAGAAATCCAATTACCATGTGTCACACAAAAAATGATTACAATGTTACTGATTATATTCCCTAAAGTGTAATTTTCACCCCTGGCGCTCATTTATTATGTAACTGGAAGTTGGTACGACTTAATCTCCTTCACCTTTTCAACCATCTCCCCATACCCCTCCCTCTGGTTTGTGAGATGGTCATTTTTACATATTCTGTTAATGTATCAGATTATATTGATTGAGTTAAACTACTCTGTTCCTTCCCTCCCCCCAAAATCCAGTGTGGTCATGATGTAGAGTCCTATTGCTGGATCTTATTTGTGAACGTTTTGTTTAGACATGGACATCTAGGTTTACGTGAGAGAAATTTCGGCCCCTTTTTCATTCTGTAATTACCTTGCCAGTTTTTTTGGTGTTCACGGTTCCCTGGCCTGATCCAATATTGCTTCCTCCCTTTTTATTCTCAGGAAAGGTTTGTGTAATTTTGGTGTGTGTATATGCATGTGTGTAACCATGTGTGTGTTTCCTCAAGGGGTAAGTGTTTGGAGCAATTGCCAATGAAGCTTACTCAACAGACACAAATATAACAAAATGATTCTCCCCATGCAGTTAGCTCACACTTCCATGCCATACCACAGATGCCTTTCTTGTATGTGACGAGAACATTTAGATCTACTCTCTTTGCAACATTCAAGAATAGGATACAGTGTTATGAGCTGCGGTCATCATGCTGTATATGAGATCCCCAGATCTTGTGGTCTTACAACTGTAGAGACCTTGTTCTTCTTCTGTCTATAATCCTGACCAACACCTCCCCATCTCCACAGTCCAGCCCCGCCAGCCACCACTCTGACTCCAATTCTCTCAGTCTCCACACACTTCAGATGGGGGACAGTTTAATCACAGTCAATGCATTCAATGTATTCATAAGGTGATACATAATTTCTACTTCTCCATCAATTTAGTAGCTTCTATTTTGAGAATTTTACCCATTTCATTTACATGTCTCAAATATCAGCATAAAGGAGTTAATAATGTTGCATTCTAAATTTAAAGTCTGTAGGATGGGATGCCATCCTAATAATGATGTGTACCTCCTCCCTCTCTCTCTCTTTCCTTGGTTTTGTGGCTAAGATTTATAAATGTGACCATTGCTTACAAAAAGGAACACTTTCAGCTTCATTGATTTTTCTCTATTTTTAAATTTGTCCTCATTACTAGCTATGTCTTGTCTTTATTATTTTCTGCCTTCTACCTTTGTTTGGAATAACTTGCTATTCTTTTCCCAAATTCTCAATAGAATAGGTTCTGTCATTAATTATTTGAGTCTTTTTCTGTTCTAATAGATTAGTTCTTGGTTCTTATTTTCCCATTTCATAGATTTGATGTGTAACATTTACACTGTCCTTCAGTGTAAACTTTCTCTCATTTCCATTTGGATTTTCTCATTTCATTCATGGGTAATTGGGAAGTCTGTTGCTTTGATTTCCAAAGTTTAGGGGTATTACTATCTTTGATGGCAGAATCAGTGACTCCCAGAGGGTCCCAGGAGTTCTTGCTGGTCCAAGTGAAGAGTCCAGGCTGGCTGGGGTCATCATTAGGTGACACTCACTGTGGGCAACTCCTGTGCCTTTCAGGGTCCCTGTGGTCGCCCTCCATGGAGTGTGGTGTCAGGACCCCTCCTGGGCTAGTGCATGGCCAGAGCAGCATATACACTGGGCTCTGCTGGGGGCTCCCCTAATTGGGATGGAGGGGATGCCCTTGTCTCCTGTCTGAGAGTCAAGGGATGAAGCTGGGTGTAGGTTACATCCTGGGGGGTGTCATATGCAGCAACCTGCAGTGGGGAAGAGAGGGGAGGTTTGTGATTGAGGAGGGGGACCCTGAATGCTTGAAGAAGAAGGGACCCACCTGACAGTCCGTCTGCCTGTTTTCCTCTGCTTGTCTGTCCTCCGAGTCCAGTAATCCCTCTGACACAGGGAAAGGAGAAGTGGCCAGTCCCCACCTGAATCTTGATCTTGACAGGCTCACCTGGATGTACGTCGGTCCTTGGGGGTCTTCATTTTGTGTGTTCTGCTGTGGACAGACAGTGAGGGGGAGGGTTGTCTCCTTGATTCCCCTCGACAACCTCAGACAATTTTCCCCATGGTTGCCAGAGCGATGCTTCAAACTTTGCTGCCCATTAGGTCACGTTCCTGGTGAACTCTCCAGGGGCTTCCTGAGCCTTGGGGCGTGTGATTCAACTCTGGCTCTGATTCTATTCCGGACAGAGTTTCTTGCTCATTTGGTTGCAGCTGCATGGGCCATGCTCCTGATAAAGCATGCTTCTGCCTCAGGACCTTTGTACCTGCTACTCTGTACCCTGCTTTATTTTCCTTGGCCACACGTTGCTCTCGAGGATGCTGCCCATTTCCGTGCATATTGTCCACCACCTACAAACTCATGGAAGGTGGTCAGATAGGTCACAGCTATGCCAGCAGCACTAGGTGGGGCCTGGCAAATGCTGGACTCCCTGTGTCTTTTGCTGGCTGAATGAATGAAGGGGCTTAGTGACCAGTGGAAGAATTTCTTCATGCACCCTCTTGAGACGTGGGCATGCACCCCAACAACCAGAAGTCAGGCAGTGGTTGGGGAGCCAGATAAGAGGAGCACAGAGGAGGACCCACGAGATCACAGTGGGCTGATCCTGGGTGCCCAAGGAGTGTGAGGGCCTCTGAAGGACACTACTGAGATTGGGTGGTGTGAGGACACAGAAGCGTCCACTGGATTCTGTTTGGTACCACAAGGGCCCTGGGGTCTGCACGGGGGTTGGGAGTCTCACCTGATGGTTCAGCTCCACCCCCTCCTCAGGCTGAGTGTCTTGCATGGCAGCATCTGCTGGGACAGAACGGGGTGTGTCCCTTGGCAAGTTCCCTGAGCCCTCCTCTCAGGGCTACAGACTCTGCCCTCCTCCTAGTTAGGACATCTGCCATCCCGGGGCTTCAGCAGTGGGCTGAGGGGTATGTGGGAATTCAGTCCTCAACCCCTCCCCAAGACCCTCCCAGCCCACCCCCAGGGCATTCCCCCTTCATCTCACAGAAGCTCTCCTCCTGGGTGGCAGCAGCTGGGCTGGAGCTGGGGAGGAGACAGTGTGTTAGGGGGCATAGCAGGGGCAGGTGGGTGGAAGTCTGGGGGACTGCGGGCAGGAGTTACCTGTCATGCAGGCCTCTGTCCTTGGGCTCTGGGTCTGCAGCCCCTGCAGGACATTGAGAATCAGTGTCCCTCTAGGCTGGGAGGGCATGACCCCCCCCCTTTTGATTCCAGGGAAAGGCGCCCTTCACACATACTGTCTGGGTGGTTCTCCATATCTCCAGAACAAAAGAGGGGAAAACTTTCAATTGGCACGTGGGGGCCAACCTCAGGGTTTCTTTTTAGGTTCTCTGGGTTGAGATTCTGCACAAGTGTCCTCCCACGCTGGCCTTTCCCACCACTCTGGTTTCCCTCTGGCCGCTGCCCTGAGCCCATCTTTGTTCGGCCCATGGAGCCGCCACCACTCCTGCAGCCCATCATGCCCTTCCCTTCTCACCCAACTTCCTGCCTTTGCTCTGATGCCTGTGTCGAACCTGGAGGCAGACGAGGAGGCTGAGCAGCAGGATGAAGGCCACCACGGCCACGATGAGGATGTACAGGTACCAGTGGGGACCTTGGGCAGGAGCTACACCATGAATGAGCCAGTGATGCCATTTAACTGAGCGCCTGCTGTGTGCCAGGAACCTGCTGGGCTCTGTGCACTCAGCTCTGTATCCATCAACGATCACCCAGCAGACAATTGCTGCCCCTCCACCCACCCCACAGACAGAAAACTGAGACAAAGAGAAGAGGTCATTCATGTGTCTCAGGTCGCCCAGCATGGAGGCGGCAGGGCTGGGACTAAAACCCAACCATGGGTTTCCTGTGTTCTCCTCATGCTGTCTCCTGTGCAGACACCAGCTCGGAGTTCTGGCCCCCATCTGGGGCACAGCCTGTCTCTGCATCTTCTTCCGGAGCTGATGGTCCTTCCAGATTGCCCGTATTACCTGAATGCCCCCAGCCATTGTCATCCCTCCCCTCCCCCTACAATGTCACTGTCATTGTTGCGAAAGGACCCATAGATCACTACCCGGGGGTCTTCACCGTGAGCCCTCCTCTCCCAGGATCAGAGTCATGGTCTGATGGGAAATCTACTCTGTCCACGACTCTCTCCTTTACACTTGGGGAAACTGAGGTCCACACAGGGGAGGGGCATGTGCCAGCCAGCACCTCCGGAGGCCCTTGACCTGAAGGGGCAGCTCAGCCTCCGCTCCCCATGGACCCACCCACTAAGGCTGACAGAGACCATCATTCACCCTCAGAGCCTCCTAGGGTCAGCAAGGGTGAAATGAAAGGCCTGTAGGACTCCCCACTGCACTTGCCTTCTCCTCCCCTACTGGGCCCCTCCACCTCCCTCTGCCATGACCACCCCGGCCCCCTCCACCAGCCTAAAAGCCCCTGGAGTCCCAAGGTCTCCCTGGCATCTCTGAAAGCATAGAAGAAAAGCCACTGGACAGCAGCCCCTGTGACTCACAGTCAGCTGAGCCTGGCTCTGTGGTTGTGGGACTGGGACCCATAGAGGGTCCTGGGGAAAAAACAGAAGTGTGGGGCGGGGAGGGAGGCTGGAGCTTCCCCTGACTCCTTATCGCTGCACACACTCTTCCTCCTCATGTGCCCTGTGGCCCCAAAGGCCCTCCTCCACCAGGACAATTCTGGTGCTGTGGGCGAGGGTTGGGCAAGGGTGGGAAGACCCTGTTTCCCTCCTGCACTGTGAGGAGTAGACCCCTCTGCTGACATTCCCTTGGAGCCCCTCACTTCCATCCTAGACCAGAGCCCTCATGGACACAGGGCCCTGAAGACAATGTTGGGACACAGAGGGGACAGAGTCAGCAACTCTCACCTGAGACCAGGAGCTCCAGGGGGTCACTGGGCTGTGACAACAGATAGGGGGAGGTGCTGGCAGAGCCGTAGCACCTGTAGGACCCCCCGTGGTCTGAGGTCACAGGCATCAGGGGGAATTCAGCCCGGTGCTGCCCAGCTCGGTACTGTGATCTAAGACGCAGCAGGGGATCAGCTACTCCCTCCTTGGTCAGAAGGAAAGTGTCAACAGAGCTCTGTGACTGACACAGCAGAGTCACATTCTCTCCTGGGGCCACCATGCGTCGTGGCTGCACCGAGAGGGAGGGTGTGTAGGGCAGCTGTCCTAGGAAGAGGAAGGGGGGGTGAGGGGCTGTCCAGCCCTTGTTCTGAACTGAGTGTCTGTGTCCTCCGAGTCTGTCTCTTCCCATCCCCTGTCCCTCTCTGTCTCTCCCTCCCCCCGGGCCCCCTCACCCCAATCCCAGCCACCACCACCCGGGCTCCCCTGGCAGGACCTGTGCAGCGTCTGGATCCTGACCAATGCCGTGAGCCCTCACCTGTGAGCAGGATGTCCAGAGGGTCACTGGGGGCCGACCACTCGGAGGAGAGGGTGTGTCCACCGTAGCACGTGTACCGGCCCCCATGGGAGGGTTTCACAGGGCCCAGGGGGAAGTCTGCCCCAGACAACCCAGCCTGGGGCTGCTTGCCAAGCTGCCGGGGAGGGTCAGGTGCCCCCTCTTTGGACAGAGCGAATCTGTCATAGCCAACATCAGAGCGACACTGGAGGGTCACGCTCTGTCCAGGCATCATTAGAGAGCCAGGCTGGGTCAGCAGGGTGGGCTTCCCTGACACACCTAGGAGAGACCAGCAGTGGATGGCAGGAGCTGTTTTTCCCCACACTTCCCTTCTCCCGTCCTGACACCCGGGTCTCACTGTCCATACCCTCCGTGACACTGACCTGTGAGTCCCCGTGGTCCCCTCTCCCACCCTGTCTTTGGGGCATGGGTCCTTTTGCAAAATGACAGTGACATTGTAGGGGGAGGGGAGGGAGGACAATGGCCGGAGGAATTCAGGTAATAAGAGCAATCGGGAAGGACCATCAGCTCTGGAAGAAGATGCAGAGACAGGCTGTGCCCCAGATGGGGGCTCTGGGCCCTGGGAGCAGAGTCCCTGTTAACTGTCAGGTACTTCAAAACACAGATGGGGCAACAGTCAGACTTTCTCACCTAAGACCAGCAGCTCCAGGGGGTCGCTGGGGTCCGACCACACCTGGGGGGTGTTGCTGTAATAGCCATAGCATCTGACCATCCACCTGAGGCTAGGGGTCACAGATCCAACAGGGAACAGGGCCTGGGTACCCCCACGGGGGGCTGGCTGGGAGTTCAGGGCCCAGGAGGGCTGGCGCTCTCCTTCCTTCATCAGGACAAATGTGTGGAATCCCATCCGTGAGGCACACTGGAAGGTCACGTTCCCTCCTGAGGTCACAACAGGGCTGGGCAGGGCTGAGAGGCTGGGTTGGCCATGGGATCCTAGGAGAGGAGGATGGGGTGGTGTTCAATCAGGCTCAGACCCCCAAGGTATCCCCAGGCTGGTCTGTAAGAGGGAGACACCTGAGAGCCCACCCCCTTCCTGAGGGCAGAGTCTGGGGCTGGAACCCTGAGTGGGCTCACACCTGTCACCACCAGCTCCAGGGGGTCACT
>NC_081573.1:271638-302387 GCF_022355385.1 Mustela nigripes
GTGCATGGGATGAATTTTGTTGGATTCCCTACCTGATTAAGAGGGGTGTGGTTAAGACCAAAGGTCCATGTGTCAGACCCCACAGTCAGGTTAGATCATTGATCATTGTGATAAGTCCCAGGGAAGACTGAGAGAAAACGGTGGGAATTATGAAAAACAAAAGAGAGAAAACTGTGATCAGGAGTTCTCCACAGGCTGATGACCCAGTAGAGCCCCAAAATGCTCAAGAGACTTTATTTTATACTTCAATAACAAGAATGTTTATTAGGGAGATTGAGGTTGGAGGACCACAAGTGCCAGGTGACCGCCTTGCTTCCAAGCAAGAGACTTTGCTAAAGCATATTTAGAGAGGAGCTCAAGGTCTGTGTCAGCATGACTGTGAGAGCTAATGTGATCCCAATCAAGTAGTGAATGAACTGCAGGGATTGAGAGAGCTAACCGTTGGCTAGACTCCTGAGACTGCAAGGACCCTGTCAGCTTGCAGTTGGTTCTCCACATCCTTGAGAGACCCCATAGTTCTTAACACTGAGAAATGCTATTTACAATGTTTCTGAAATTAGTAGAAACAGGTATTTGCAGAAAATGAGAAACAAAATTTTCTGAAATTGACACAGACCACAACAGAAAAAGAAGTGAAAGCTGAGTGAATGCCAGTGTCTGGGATCAAGTTGGGGGTCATCAAATTTGATTTTTGCCTCTGTGTGAACAGAACAGGCATCCACATTATCACAAGCAGGAAGGGCATCCAGTGTCTCACTGACTGTGGAAGCAGTGTGATCCTTATACCTTGTGTGGGGTGGGTCCTGGCATGTCTATGCCCAATAACCCAGTCCAGACATCAGCACTGAGCCATGTCCCCTGTGTGTGTGTGTGTGTGTATGTGTGTGTGTGTGTGTGTGGAAGAGTTTTGTCCAGTGAAACCCTGCACAGGCAGCTGTCCATATGTGAGGGTGCGGCTTCCATGGCAGTCATCCCTGCCAGACACATCCGTGCTCAGATGCTATGTTGGGACAGTAGATGCCAGAGGTCAGTGGGGCTGTAACCACCGACCCCTTACAGTTCTGAGCTTCAGGCCACCCCTGGAAGCAATTGTCTCTGGAACTCAGGGGTGTAGGAGGTGAGTGTTCAACATGAATGGACATCAGAGAGGGACCCCAATGTTATAAGGAGGGCTCAGGAACATTGTGTGCAGACTCATCAATCATAGTCCAGGACATGAAATGGTAGGAATATAGGAAACTCATTTTATGTTAAAAATGTGAACTACACTGTACACAAAGATGAACTCGAAATGGATAAGAGACCTCAACGTGAGACAGGAATCCATCAGAACCCTAGGGGAGAATATAGGCAGTAACATCTTCAATATCAGCCACAGCAACTTCTTTCAAGATATGTCTCCAAAGGCAAAGGAAACAAAAGCGAAGATGAACTTTTGGGAATTCGTCAAGATCAAAAGCTTCTGCACAGCAAAGGAAACAGTCAAGAAAACAAAGAGGAAACCCACGGAATGGGAGAAGATATTTGCAAATGACAGTACAGACATAAGGTTGATATCCAGGATCTATAATGAACTTCTCAAACTCAACACACACAAAACAGACAATCATACAAAAAAAATGGGCAGAAGTGATGGAAAGAAACTTTTCCAATGAAGACATACAAATGGCTATACGACCCATGAAAAAATGTTCATCATCACTAGCCATAACGGAGATTCAAATTAAAACCACATTGAGATACCGCATTACATCAGTCAGAATGGCCAAAATTAGCAAGACAGGAAACAACATGTGTTGGAGAGGATGTGGAGAAAGGGACACCCTCTTACACTGGTGGTGGGAATGCAAGTTGGTGAAGCCTCTTTGGAGAACAGTGTGGAGATTCCTCAAGAAATTAAAAATAGAGCTTCCGTATGACCCTGCAATTGCACTCCTGGGTATTTACCCCAAAGATACAGATGTAGTGAGAAGAAGGGTCATCTGTACACCAATGTTTATAGGAGCAATGGCCATGTTTGCCAAACTGTGGAAAGAACCAAGATGCCCTTCAACAGACAAATGGATAAGGAAGATGTGATGCATATACACTATGGAGTATTATGCCTCCATCAGAACGGATGAATACCCAACTTTTGTAGCAACATGGACGGGACTGGAAGAAACTATGCTGAGTGAAATAAGTCAAGCAGAGAGAGTCAATTATTATATGGTTTCACTTATTTGTGGAGCATAACAAATATCATGGAGGACAAGGGGTGTTAGAGAGGAGAAGGGAGTTGGGGTAAATTGGAAGGGGAGGTGAACCATGAGAGACTATGGACTCTGAAAAACAATCTGAGGGTTTTGAATGGGTGGGGAATGGGAGGTTGGGGGAACCAGGTGGTGGGTATTAGAGAGGGCACGTATTGCATGGAGCACTGGGTGAGGTGCAAAAACAATGAATACTGTTATGCTGAGAAAATAAATTAATTTTAAAAATGTGAACTACTGAAAAATGGAGCACATTGAGTGTTTGTAGAAATAATGAAGTTATATTATGGAAAGAAGATGGAAATCAGGAAGTGAGTTAATTCAATTCTCTGGAGGTAAAAGAGAAAAACAAAAACTTACTGTGACTGATCCTTCCATCTGTGAGAAGATGCAGCTGAAAGGCAGAACACAAAATTGGAAGACAACACTGAGGATGCTTTGTCTGATGCCAGACAGGCTGAAATGAGAACATGCAGATACCCAGGGAACAGGGGGATGGTGGATACCATGAGTCTGGAAAGAGAGCAGTGAGGAATGTGTGAGGCAACAGTCCCAGGGGCCAGTGTTCAGGTGTAAAGAGACACAGATAGAGCATCAGCCTGCTGGTATGCATGGATGTGTCCCTGAGATCTGTGTCTCCATATCTCCTGATAAAGCAAAGGAAGTTGACAGGAGTCAGAGCAGAAGCTGAGCAGAAGAAAAAAGCAGAGAGATTTGGAACATGCGCTTATACAGAATCATGAATAAGGGATGCTTTACTCACCCAAGGGAACTTGAAAGGACAAAGGTAAAAGCGTCGGCAGGGCCCATATCCTCAAGCACAAGGATACAGGGACTTGGTGTAGCCTTGGGCTTCATCTCTGTGAGGGAGGAGGAGAGTCCCCCAGCAGGCGTGTTCCCAACTCCTTATCCTTGGGTACTGTCCTGTACCTGGAATAAGGCAATGTTTTCTAACTTTTTCTTTTTTTTTAATCTAGGAAATCAAAGATTATTTTATTTATTTATTTACTTACTTACTTATTATTTTCATTTTTTTCTGACTTTTTTTCTTAATTAATTTATTTTCAGAAAAACAGTATTCATTATTTTTTTCACCACACCCAGTGCTCCATGCAATCCATGCCCTCTATAATACCCACCACCTGATACCCCGACCTCCCACCCCTCCGCCACTTCAAACCCCTCAGATTGTTTTTCAGAGTCCATAGTCTCTCATGGTTCACTTCCCCTTCCAATTTACCCCAACTCCCTTCTCCTCTCTAACACCCCTTGTCCTCCATGATATTTGTTATGCTCCACAAATAAGTGAAACCATATGATAATTGACTCTCTCTGCTTGACTTATTTCACTCAGCATAATCTCTTCCAGTCCCGTCCATGTTGCTACAAAAGTTGGGTATTCATCCTTTCTGATGGAGGCATAATACTCCATAGTGTATATGGACCACATCTTCCTTATCCATTCGTCCGTTGAAGGGCATCTTGGTTCTATCCATAGTTTGACGACCATGGCCATTGCTGCTATAAACATTGGGGTACAGATGGCCCTTCTTTTCACCACATCTGTATCTTTGGGGTAAATACCCAGGAGTGCAATTGCAGGGTCATAAGGAAGGTCTATTTTTAATTTCTTGAGGAATCTCCACACTGTTCTCCAAAGAGGCTGCACCAACTTGCATTCCCACCAACAGTGTAAGAGGGTGTCCCTTTCTCCACATCCTCTCCAACACACGTTGTTTCCTGTTTTGTTAATTTTGGCCATTCTAACTGGTGTAAGGTGATATCTCAATGTGGTTTTAATTTGAATCTCCCTGACAGCTAGTGATGATGAACATTTTTTCATGTGTCTGCTAGGCATTTGTATGTCTTGATTGGAGAAGTGTCTGTTCATATCTTTTGCCCATTGTTTGATATGTTTGCCTGTTTCATTTGTGTTGAGTTTGAGGAGTTCATTATAGATCCTGGATATCAAACTTTTGTCTGTACTGTCATTTGAAAATATCTTCTCCCATTCCTTGGGTTGCCTCTTTGTTTTTTTGACTGTTTCCTTTGCTGTGCAGAAGCTTTTGATTTTGATAAAGTCCCAAAAGTTTATTTTCCCTTTTGTTTCCTTTGCCTTTGGAGACATATCTTGAGAGAAGTTGCTGTGGCTGATATCGAAGAGATTACTGCCTATGTTCTCCTCTAGGATTCTGATGGATTCCTGTCTCACGTTGAGGTCTTTTATCCATTTTGAGTTTATCTTTGTGTACGGTGTATTAGAATGGTCGAGTTTCATTCTTCTACTTATAGCTCTCTAGTTTTCCCAGCACCTTTTATTAAAGAGACTGTCTTTTTTCCACTGTATATTTTTTCCTGTTTTGTCGAAGATTAATTGACCATAGAGTTGAAGGTCCATATCTGGGCTCTCTACTCTGTTCCACTGGTCTATGTGTCTGTTTTTATGCCAGTGCCATGCTGTCTTGGTGATCACAGCTTTGTAATAAAGCTTGAAATCAGGTAACATGATGGCCCCAGCTTTATTTTTGTTTTTCAACATTTCCTTAACGATTCGGGGTCTCTTGTGATTCCATACAAATTTTTGGATTATTTGCTCCAGCTCTTTGAAGAATACCGGTGGAATTTTATTCGGAATAGCATTAAAAGTATAGATTGCTCTAGGCAGTATAGACATTTTAACAATGTTTATTCTTCTGATCCAAGAGCATGGAATGGTCTTCCATCTTTTTGTTTCTTCTTCAATTTCTTTCATGAGTGTTCTGTAGTTCCTCGAGTACAGATCCTTTACCTCTTTGGTTAGGTTTATTCCCAGGTATCTTATGGTTCTTGGTGCTATAGTAAATGGAATCGATTCTCTAATTTCCCTTTCTGTATTTTCATTGTTAGTGTATAAGAAAGCCACTGATTTCTGCACATTAACTTTGTATCCTGCCACATTGCTGAATTGCTGTATGAGTTCTAGTAGTTTGGGGGTGGATCTTTTGGGTTTTCCATATAAAGAATCATGTCATCTGTGAAGAGAGAGAGTTTGACTTCTTCATTGCCAATTTGGATACCTTTTATTTCTCTTCGTTGTCTGATTGCTGTTGCTAGGACTTCTAATACTATGTTGAACAAGAGTGGTGAGAGTGGGCATCCTTGTCGTGTTCCTGATCTCAACGGGAAGGCTGCAAGCTTTTTCCCATTGAGGATGATATTTACTGTGGGTCTTTCATAGATAGATTTGATGGGGTTCAGGAATGTTCCCTCTATCCCTATACTTTGAAGGGTTTTAATCAGGAACAGATGCTGGATTTTGTCAAATGCTTTTCTGCATCAATTGAGAGGACCATGTGGTTCTTCTCTCTTCTCATATTAATTTGTTCTATCACATTGATTGATTTGTGAATGTTGAACCACCCTTGTAGCCCAGGGATGAATCCCACCTGATCATGGTGGATAATCTTTTTAATGTGCTGTTGGATCCTGCTGGCTAGGATCTTGTTGAGAATCTTAGCATCCATATTCATCAGTGATATTGGTCTAAAATTCTCCTTTTTGGTAGGGTCTTTGCCTGGTTTGGGGATCAGGGTAATGCTGGCTTCATAGAAAGAGTCTGGAAATTTTCTTCTGCTTCAATTTTTTGAAACATCTTCAGGAGAATAGGTGTTATTTCTTTTTCGAAAGTTTGGTAGAATTCCCCAGGGAATCCGTCAGGTCCTGGGCTCTTGTTTTTTGGGAGGTTTTTGATCACTGCTTCAATCTCGTTACTATATATCAGTCTATTCAGGTTGTCGATTTCTTCCTGTATTTTCAAAATTTTTAAGATCTGAATAAAACTTTATTTTGGGGGTGTTCCAAGGTTCATTGTTTATGCACCACACCCATTGCTCCATGCAGTACCTGCCCTCCTCAATACCTACCACCAGGCTCTCCCTTCCCCCCCTACAAAATGCTCAATTTGTTTCTCAGAGTCTACAGTCTCTCAGCGTTCGTCCACTCCTCCGATTTCCCTCAATTCCCTTTTCTTTTTTCTACTCCTAATGTCTTCCATGTTATTCCTTATGCTCCACAAGTCAGTGAAACTCTGCTGGTCTCTTCTAGACAGCATGTGAATGGCTCTTACTTTTTTATTCAACCTGATACCCTGTGTCTTTTGATTGGAGCATTAAGCCCATGTAATTCAGAGTCACTATTAAAAGAAGATGTGGTCCATATATACAATGGAATATCACTCAGCCATCAGAAAGGATGAATACCCAACTTTTGTATCGACATGGACGGGACTGGAGGAGATTATGCTGAGTGAAAAAAGTCAAGCAGAGAAAGTCCATGATCACATGGTTTCACTCTTATGTGGAACATAAGGAATAGCATGGAGGACATCAAGAGAAGGAAGGGGAAAATGAAGGGGGTAAATCGGAGGGGGGGGATGAACCATGAGGACTCTGAGAAATAAACTGAGGGTTTTAGAGGGGAAGGTGGGGTTGGATAAGCCCGGTGATGGGTATTCAGGAGGGCACGTGTTGCAGGGAGCACTGGGTGTTATACACAAACAGTGAATCATGGAACACTGCATTAGAAACTAATGATGTACTGTGTGGTGACTAAATAACAAAAAATCTGCATAAGATTATCAGATTTACAAATCTATTCATTAGATGTGGTGAGTGCACAAAATCAATTTTTACGCTAAATGCTTGCTCAAATGTATACAATTATGAAATATTTCATAACTTACCTTACATAAACATGCAAAGAAACAGGAAAAGCCACAATCACAACTGCCACTTCCCAACAGCATTCGGGGGAAGAAGGAGGCACAAGTCTGCTTCCAGAGAGTGGGAGTAGGGGTCAACAGGTGCGGAGACTGCAGCCCATAACAACTCCTCAGTCCCGTATTTGTTAGATTCGAGATAACAATCAACAAAGGAGGAAGCAGATTATAGATAAACCAGATATGCCTGACCAAGCAGGATGGGGTTAGTGGTTGAGTAAAGGCATTTGAAGGAATCATCTAATTAACTACAGGTGATCTCTGGAGAAGGGGAGAAAACAGAAGTACCGCCCTGAGCAGGCACGCAACCCCAGCTGCTCCACTGCAAGGACATGTATCATCCTCTCCCCACGGGCCCCTGCTGTGCCACAATCAAGCATGTTTGGTCAGTACCTTGTTCTGAGGGACGGTTACACACAACTTTATCTTCATTCGTACATTCATTTACTTATTTATTTATTTTAAAGATTTTATTTGTTTATTTTTGAGAGAGAGACAGAAACAGAGAGAGGGGGACAGAGAGCCAACACAAATGGGAAGGAGGGACAGAGAGAGAAGCAGATTCCCCACTGAGCAGGCATCCTGCAACACAAGACTCCATCCCAGGACCCTGGGATCATGACCTGAGCCCAAGGCAGGTGCCTCACAGAATGAAACTCTAAGTCGCTCAAATCACAACAACAACAACAAAGGAAAACCCATTTATTCCTTGGAGTATTCCACCTGGCTACACCTCAAAGGCCCTTGAGCTCACTCAAAATGATGGTGTTGCTGGAAGATTCCACCAGGTGTCGCCACATGAGGACAGAAGAGCTCTGTGAGTCCAGAGAGGGTTCAGGGAATGGTTTTGGATTCATCTGTTCCAAAGTTGACCTGATTTTCACCCACTTATTTACTTATGAAAACAGAGTCTGTGGTTTTGGCTGAGGAATGGAGGACAATAGTGGACAATAGGGAAAAGGGAAATGGAAAGTGAAGGAAAATGTATCCCACGAAGCTGGACCAGAGCTGCCGCTGTAGGAAGGTATGAACCAGCCCTGCCTCATGTTACGAACCCTCAACTCACAGGGATGAGGAAGGAGGGGAAAGCCAGGATGTCCAACAATGCAGGAGGGAAAGCACCACAGAGCACGAGGGACGAGTCTAGGACAGGGAGCAGCCCAGACATGTCCTGCACTTGAACCATGCTCCCCCTCGATGTTGTCAGCAGACAGATCAGAGAGGGTGAGCTGCAGGCTTTCCTCCAGATCCCTCTGGGCACCTGGGATGCATGCCCACAGCTCTGCCACATGGAATGGTGGCATTGCTCCCCCTTGTGTTTAGCTCCTGGCTGAGTCTGGAGTCCTTCTCTGGCTGTGCTGAGCCTCTAGCAGCAGAATCCCGAGGACCACCAGGATCAAGACAGCTACGCCCATGCGGGTCAGATTCTCCACCATGTAATCTCTGGAGCCTGAGGCTAGGAATGAGGACAGAGAGATTGCAGAGGGCAGAGAGGACCCAAATCATCCATATCCTGCATATCCACCCAGGGGACCTGCTTTCCCAGACAGGACACCCCCTCCATACAAGCCCCATCACTGGGATTTTCTCCTACTCACCACTGCTGGGGTCTGAGTTGTTTTGGGGTGGGCTCACGGTGCCAGCTGCTTCTGCAGGAAGATGGAAGCAGATGGAAGGAGCTAGAGACCCCTGTCTTGCCTGTCCTCTGCTCTGTGCCTTTATCCCTCAACCTGTCACTATGTGGTTTTTGTACAGTTCCTGAACTAGCCCTTCTCTGCTCTCCTGAGCCCAAGGCAGGTGCCTTGGCTTTCCTCTGCTCTCCTCACTGGATTCCTTCAGCCTCCTTGTTCTCTTTGATTTCAGACTCTGCTTCTGAGTCACTCAGAATAGATTCTGGCTGTGCCCCACCAGCTCAGGGTTGCAGAGAAAAATGGCCTCCCAGCACAGAAATCATCATGTCCTTGCATGTTCTCTGTTCTGTCTGGGACACAAGACCTCCTGGGCTCATGTCCCTGCAGATGACAGTTCCCACTTATTCAGTAGCCGAGGTCCCAGCAGCGTCCAAGGACGAGGGGCTGGATCCAGGGGCTCCTGACTGTCAGGAGAAGAGAGGGGCCCATGTCTGGGGTCGGGTCCCTGTCCCTCCATGTCAACCAGCTCCCTTCCTTCAGGGTCTGCACTTCATTCTGTACCTGCAGTATTCCTCCTTGGTTATGTTCATTAATTCATTTTTCAAATACTTACAGATACCACAGTGCTAGACATACACACACACACTCACACAGAGAGAGGGAGAGAGATCTGTGGGTGCCTATTTACAACAGACATATAAATATGTATCCATGGAAGGTCACAGTCAGTTACTGGGTCAGAGGAACACCCAGTTATTGCCTGCATGCAGTGTGGATGGAGATGGGAAGAAGAGCTACATAAGTAAATAAACAAATAAATAAATGAACAAAAAAAAAATAAATGTGACTGATTGAAAATGCGCTAAGACCCTGGATTGCCCAGAGCTTTTGCCCCACAAGGACCCTGTGAATCCAGTCTGACCCAATGCACACAGGAGAAGGAGGACTGGTTTCTGAGTCTGGCGTCCCTGTCACCTGAGTTCCCTTTGTCATCATCTGCAGGTGCTGCTCTAGAAGGTGTGAGAAGCAGACACAGGGACACTGGACCAGCGTCCACACACAACGCAGAGTGGTCACCAACTGCATATGGACATGGGGTGCAGCCTCCCTGGGGACTCCTGTGAGCCTGGATTGACACTCCCAGGTCAGGTGCTCACCAAGGAGCATGGAGGCCCCCAGATGAGTACAGGGGCAGCCGAGCAGTGTCTGCAGGTGTGGAGGTTTCTGTTCTGGACACTGTACCGTCGGGCTGACACCGCGGATTGGATTCAGCTATGGAAGGACAGGAGGTGAGTAGGAGGCACTGTCCACTCACCATTGTCCTCACTCACCCCCCATGCAGCCCCTACTCCTTACTCTGCTGAGACTGAAGGTGGGGGACCCGGGTGCACACTGTGGATCTTCCCAAACTCTCCAGGGCAGGACCCTCCTCTGTGGAGACCCCTTGAAACCCATGTTTGTTATTGTGTCAGGCTTTCCTGAGACGTGTGTCCTGAGCTGACAGAGCTCAGACAGGACAGGGTCAGGGCCGCTCACCTGAGACAAGCAGCTCCAGGGGGTCACTGGGCTGTGACAAGAGGTAGGGGGAGGTGCTGGCAGAGCCATAGCACCTGTAGGTCCCCTCTTGGGCTGAGGTCACAGAACTCATGTAGAATTCAGTCTGGTGCTGCCCAGCTCGGTACTGTGATCTTAGACGCAGCGGGGGATCGGCTGCCCCCTCCTTGGACAGAAGGAAAGTGTCCACAGAGCTCCGTGACTGACACAGCAGGGTCACATTCTCTCCTGGGGCCACCGTGGGTCCTGGCTGCACTGAGAGGGAGGGTGTGAAAGGCAGTTGTCCTAGAGAGAGGAAGGGCAGGTGAGGGGCTGTCCAGTCCTTGTTCTGAAGTGCATCTGTCTGTGTCCTCCAAGTCTGTGCCATCCCATCCCCTGTCTCTCTCTGTCTTTCTCTTCCTGGGGACCCCACAGCCTTGGTCCTGGCCACCACCACTTGGGGGTCCCCTGGTAGGACCTGTGCAAAATCTGGGGTCCTGACTGATGCTGTGAGCCTTCACCTGCCAGTAGGATGTCCAGGGGGTCACTGGGGGCCGACCACTCAGAGGAGAGGGTATGTCCACCATAGCATGTGTACCGGCCCCCGTGGGAGGGTCTCACAGGGCCCAGGGTGAAGTCTGTCCCAGAGAGTCCAGCCTGGGTCTGCCGGCCAAGCTGCCAGGGAGGGTCGGGTGCCCCTTCCTTGGACAGAGCGTATCTGTTGTAGCCAACATCAGAGCAACACTGGAGACTCAGGTTCTGTCCAGAGGTCACAACAGGGCCCTGCTGGGTCAGAAGGGAGGGCTTCCCCGACACACCTGGGAGAGACCAGCCCTGGATGGCAGGGGCTGAGTCTCCCCGGGCCTCCCCTTCTCCTGTTCTGACCCCCGGGTCTCACTGTCCATCAACCTCAGTGATGCTGACCTGTGAATCCCCATGGTCCCCTCACCCACCCTCTCATTGGGGCTCCCTGGGAGCATAGTCCCTGTTAACTGTCTGGCTCCTCAAAACACATATGGGGCAATAGTCAGACTTTCTCACCTGAGACCAGCAGCTCCAGGGGGTCACTGGGGTACGACCACACCTGGGGGGTGTTGCTGTAATAGCCATAGCATCTGAACCTCCACCTGTGGTTGGGGGTCACAGGGCCCACAGGGAACAGGGCCTGGGTCCCCCCACCAGGGGCTGCCTGGGAGACCAGGGTCCAGGAGGGCTGGCGCTCTCCTTCCTTCATCAGGATGAACCTGTGGATTCCCATCCATGAGGTACACTGGAGGGTCACGTTCCCTCCTAAGGTCACAACAGGGCTGGGCAGGGCTGAGAGGGTGGGTTGGTCCTGGGATCCTGGGAGAGGAGGAGAGAGTGGTGTTAAATGGGGCTCAGACCCTCACATTATCCCCAGGCTGGGCTGTGTAAGGGAGACCCCTGAGAGGTCCCCCTTCCTGAGGGTAGAGTCTGAGTCTGGGACTCTGAGTGGGCTCGCACCCGTTACCACCACCAGCTCCAGGGTGTCACTGGGCTCTGACCAGCCAGTTGGACTGAGATAGTCACAGCGGTATCTTCCTGCATATACATCTGTCATGTGTGTGATGGAGAACTTGGCCTTGTCCCCGGGCTCCAGTGGCTTCTGTGAGTCCCAATTCCATGAGTCCCCATCTTTACCCAGGCGATACTCCTGGGCCTCCAGGCTCCCCTGACACCAGATGGTCACAGGTGTCCCCCAGGGCATCATAGAGCCTGGCTCAGCCCAGATGGTGGGTTTGGGGTGGGTGCCTGGAAGGAAACAGAGGCTGGGACTCAGACCTTCCGCACTCCCAGGTCCCAGCTCAGCACAAAACCCCAAGACATCCCACTCTGTCAGCCCAGAGCTGTTGGTCTCCATCCCCCACTTCCTGGTGGGTGACCCCTGTCCCCAGTGAGGAGGTGGGATTGGGGCCCCTGGGGACAGACTCACCTGTCTGCACTTGGGTCTGGGGGCTCATACTCAGCCCTGGAAGAGAGTCCCTGTGAGAGGTTTGCCCCAAATCCTAGCAGATCCCCCCCTCCCCATGAGCTTCCTGTGCTTGGAGTCTCCAAGAGACCATGACCTGTCTGTGGGGCAGGTCCCTCCCATACTAGGGCGTCCCCTCCCCTCCTCAGATCTCACCAAAACAGAACAGGGCCGTAAGGGTGGGTGTCATGGTGTCTCCTTTCTCTGGTTGTGGCTCTGCAGACCGAGGGCCTACTGTGACCACAGGACAGACAAACACACAGGGCGTGGCCACACAGAGGCCAGTCCTGCCTGTCATACAGTTGTCACATCAGCAGCCTCATAGGAAGGGGAACGGCCCTCCCCAGGCCTAGACTGGCTGTGGTGTCTAGGACAGTGCAGCAGGGGGACCTCACCCTCCAGGTGAGGGGACCAGGGAAGGTCCTTCCCTCCCAGAGCCTCCCTCATGGATCTCCTTCATCCCCACAACCCTTGGTCCTCACCATGGACGGCTCCCCAGACTCAGAGACGCTGCAGGGAACATGGGCTCCTGCTGTGCTGGGGAGCTCATGTCAGCACAGACATGCGTGTGATGTCTCTGAATGGCCCAGGTCACAGTCACGGTGGCAATGAGCCAAGAGGAGAAAAACGGGCAATTAGGGAAGGAAGCACGGCCCCTCTCCTGGCCCCAGAGTGTGGGCTTCCTTTTTGTCACAGCCTCCAAGGACTTCTCTATTTTCCTGTGACATGGTCCACACCCCATTTATGGGCACAGGCCTGTGTGAGTTCGTCCTGGCTCCTCGGCGCCTCTTGCTGCAGGGGCAGAGTCGTGCTCCCCACCCTGGTGTCTTGCCTGTAAGCTGTAGGGAACAATATTTGGGTGAGTGCTCTGATATGGGAGACAGAGCTGATTCTCATGCCATTACTACTCCAGTGTCCACTGCCCAGGTGATCTTGAGCACAGTGACCTGGTCTGTAGCCTGCTGTCCTGAACCCCACTCTCAGAGTGGTTGTGGGGGTCAGTGGGACCTGGAATGTGGATGGGATGAATCTTGTTAGATTCCTGACCTGATTAAGAGGGGTGTGGTTAAGACCAAAGAGGTCCATGTGTCAGATCCCACAGTGAAGGTGGACCCGTGATGCATCTCTCAAGAGACACCATGAGCTGTTAGCACTCAGAAAAGCTACTCATGTTTCTGAAATTATTGACAACAGCCTATTTCAGAAAAGAGAAACAAACATTTCTGGAATTTGGGGACTTCAATAGAACAGAGGCCCAAACTGAGTGACCACCAGTGCCTGGGGTCAAGTTGGGGGTAGTCAAATTTGATTTCTGCCTCTCTGAGGTCAGGTGGGTAGCCAGGTCTTTACAGGCAGGAAGGGCATCCAGTTTCTGGCTGACTGTGGAAGTAGTGACCCTTCCACTTTGTGTGGAGTGGGCACTGACATGTCTATGCCCACTGACCCAGCCCAGAGGTCAACACTGAGCCGCATCCTGTGTGTGTGTGTGTGTGTGTGTGTGTGTAATGGTTCCATCCAGTGCACCACCCCCAGTGGTGTCTTGCCCGTGTATGAGTATGTGGCTCCCATGGGAGCCATCCCTGTCAGACACATCCAAGCTCCATTTCTAAGCTGGAAGATGGATGCCAGGGGGTAATTGGAGCTGTGACCATCTACTCCTTACAGTCCTGAGCTTCAGGACAGCTCTGGGAGCAACTATGTCTGGAACTCAAGAGTGTGGGATGTGAGTGTCCAACAGGAATGGACATCAGAGAGTGGACCAATGTGATAAAGAGTGCTATGGAAAACAGTGTGCAGAGTCGTCAATCATAGTCCAGTGGAACAGCCAGAATATGGGAAACTCATTTTCCTTTAAGCACATGAAATACTGAAAAAGTGAACATTGGATTTTTGAATTAATAAATTATATTGTGGAAAAATATAGAAATTGGAAATGAATTAGTCAAATACTCTGGAGGTAAAAAATAATAATAATAATAACTTAGCCAACATGTAGTACTATATATTGGCTAACTGGACATAATATAAATAAATAAATAAATAAATAAATCTTTGATACAACAGAATGCAAGTATTTGTTTCATCTGTGAGAAGACACAGCTAAAGAGCAGAACATGAAACTGGAATACAATTCTGAGGATGCTTTGTGGGGTACAAAACAGACTGAAATGAAAGCCTGCAGATATCTGGGGAACAGGAAGGACACTGGGTACTGTGAGTTCCAGAAGGAAAGCAGTGAGGAGGGTGTCAGGCAACAGTCACATTGGCCAATAGTCAGGTGTTTTACAGATGGAGACAAAACAGGCAGGTACTGGTGTTCATGGAAGTGTCCATAAAATCTGTGTTTCCATATCTCATGGTGGAGTGAAGGAAATTCATGGAAGCTGACCTTTGAGCAGAAAAAAAAAATAGATTTGGTAAGAACACCTGTAAGCAATGATAAGTGAAGAATGCTTACTCACCCATGGAATTATGAAGGGAGAAAGGCAAAAGTGTCAGCAGTGCCCACATTGCCAAGTCCAAGGAGACTCTGGGCGCCAGAAGAAGGGGCACAGTGGTGGGTGACTCAGTGAAGTGTCTGACTCTTGGTTTTGGTTCAGATCATGATCTCAGTGACTTGAGATTGAGCCCTGTGTCAGTGAACATGCTCAGAGATGAGTCAGGTTGAGACTCTCTCCCTCTCCCTCTGCTTCACCATTGTCCCCTTCCCCTACTCTCTCTCTCTCTCTCTCTCTCTCTCTCTCAAATAAATAAAATAAATGTTTAAAATAGAAGGAGGGGCCACTGGGTGGCTCAGTCCATTAAACATCTGACTCTTGATCTGGCTTAGGTCTTGATCTTAGGTTCATGTTACAGACCCTGTGTTGGGCTCCATGCTGGACCCAGAGTCTACTTATAAAATAAAGGGGAAAAATAAAATAGAAGAAGGCATACAAGCATGTTGGGGTCACCAGTGAGGTGTGCCGGTGGTTAGATCACACTTACATGTGAAAGAGTGTATCCATGACTCCCACCTGGGCACACAGTGCCTTCACAGAGGTCCTTGATATTGGCCATGATGGGCATATTTACACTAAAGTAAAGGTAAAATGCCATGAAGGACAGCTTTTTAAAAACTGATTATTTCTTAGAGCCAGTGTAGCAGCTCACCAGCAGGCTGTCACTTTGAACACCCTTGAGTTCCCTCAAACAGATGGTAATTCTGGAAAACTCTACCAGCTATCATCAGATGAACAGAGACATCTGACTTCTGATTCTTGGGACAAAATAAAGTCTCACATGTTTATTTTTGCCTCCTCGTTAGATAGAAGGTGAGACACTGGAGATGTTTACCTCAGGGGATTGAGATGGTATTAGTTAGTTTCAGGAACTCCCTAGAAATGAGGGAAGGGAATACTTAGGCATTCCTATGTCTCCTCAACCACAGGCTCTATATTTGACTCTCTGTTGTAGCTGATACCCACAGAACATCACAAAACAAGTGAGACTCCAAGAGAGGTGAGTGAGGAGGAATTGTGGGTTATCTGCCTGGGGTCAGAGGGTCACATCCTTTCAAAGATGCAGTTGACCCCAGTGGACATGCAGGGATCCCTGGTGATTTCAGTCTGCCCTGACCGCCACAACCTCTAGTCTCACAACAGCCAGGATTACACAGTGGAGAATGTCAACCAGATGGGCATGTCTGCTGTGATCCTGATGGCTCTTGGGGTGCTTCTCTTTCAAGCAGCTCTGTCAGAGAAGACTCCAAGATGCAACCAGGAGATAAATCTGAGAGATAGAATACTGTCTGTTCAGCAAGGTAGATCCTCACCACTGAGTGGGGTAAATCCTGGAAGAAAATCTGGAGTATTACACTGAGGGAACTGTATGTTGAGAATGTCCAGAGGAGTAAAAATGGTTTGCATGTAGGAAATGTGTGGAGAGAACATTTCTTGTTTGTAGTGGACTTTTGTGCCATTAAGCTGGTAATCTCCTCTCTACCAATAGTGATTGTCCCTGACCGGTCCCTGCCTGTCTCACTCCCATGACATGAGACTGCATTCATGTTGCAGGTATGGACCCACACGTATGCGCACCCTCACAGGCTGGTCCATGTGTATATATACACATTCTCCTTCATTTTTATTAACCACATCCTTTGAAGTATACTTCTGTTCCTTATAGAACACAAAATCTGGTTTTGAATCACTGAATAGATGGGGTAAAAAGAGAGACTACTTGGAAACAGATAATGGAAGACCATTCCCTACACCCTCTCTGGACTCATAGAGCTGTTCTCTGCTCATCTGATGATAGCTGGTAGAGCTTTCCAGAATTACCATCTGTTTGAGGGAACCCAGTGGTGTTCGAAGTGACAGCCTGGTGGTGAGCTGCTACACTGGCTCAAAGAAATAATCAGTTTTTAAAATCAGGAAGGGATTGGGAGGGAGACAAACCATAAGTGACTCTTAATCTCACAAAACAAACTGAGGGTTGCTGGGGGGAGGGGGTTTGGGAGAAGGGGGTGGGATTATGGACATTGGGGAGGGTATGTGATTTGGTGAGTGCTGTGAAGTGTGTAAACCTGGTGATTCACAGACCTGTACCCCTGGGGATAAAAATATATGTTTATAAAAAATGAAAAATTAAAAAAAAAGTACAGTTATAAAATAAGTCACAGAAGGGAAAAGGACAGCATGGGGAATATAGTCAGTAGTACTGTAATAACCATATGGTGACAGTTGGTGATTTTACCTAACATTGTACACACTGAGTAATGTACAAAATTATAGAATCACTATGTTGTACACCCAAAACTAATGTACCACTCTATGTCAACCATACTCCAATATTAAAAATAAATGTGTATATATTTATAATTTTAAAAAGAAACAATATAAATAGATTATGTTAAAATTCTGGAGGTCAGAAATACAAATAGAGTCTAACAGCTATAAACTCAAGGAATAGGGCAACATTCACTTACTTCATCTTCATTCAGAACCCGAATTCTGAATGCAATTGACTTCTAAATATTGACCATGTATGCAGTGAATCTGGAAAGCTCCTTTTCATTGTTTTTTTTTTTAATTTAATTTTATTTTTTCAGTGTTCCAAGATTCATTGTTTATGTACCACACCAAGTGCTCCATGCATAACCTGCCCTCCTTACTACCCACCACCAGGCTCACCTAACCGCCCACCTCCCTCCCTTCCAAAACCCTTGGTTTTTTCTCAGAGTCCACAGTCTCTCATAGTTCATCTCCCCCTCTCCTTTTCAATTTTGGCAATACATCTTTATATTATTTTTTATTTTATTCATTTTTTCCTTTTTTTTCATTTAAATTCAATTAGCCAAGGTATAGTACATCATTAGTTTTTTATATAATGTTCAGTGATTCATTAGTTATGCTCAAACTGTGAAATTTTGGAGGAATACAAGTATTATTCTATCCATTTCAGTGCTTCTCCCTTTGTTTTGTTTCCTTTAATTAGTTGGTATCTCCAATTATGAATTGATTGCTATACTGAATACAAATGCTCAAAAGAAACATACTTGGAACATTTCCCATCACAGAGAGAAGAACTTCAAGTACATATACATATATATAATTTTTTAATTATGTCATGTTAGTCACTGTATAGTATTTCATTTGTTTTTTATGTGGTGTCCCATGATTCATTGTTTGCATGTAACATCCAGTGCTCACTGCAACACATGCCCTCCTCAATACCCATCACCAGGCTAACGTACCACCTTGACCTCCTCATCTCTGAAACCCTCAGTTTGTTTCCTGGGGTCCAGAGTCTGTCATGGTTTTTCCCCCACTCTGATTTTCACCCCCCCACCTTTATTTTTCCCATCATTCTCCTAATGTTCTCCATTCTATTCCTTATGTTTCACGTATGAGTGAAACTATATACTAATTGTCTTTCTCTGCTTGACTTATTTCACTCAGCATAATCCGCTCCAGTCCCATCCATGCTGATGTAAATGGTGGGTATCCATCCTTTCTGATGGCTGAGGAATATTCCCTTGTATATATGAACCACATCTTCTTTATCTATTCATCTGTTGAAGGGTATCTCAGTTCTTTCCTCAGTTTGACTATTGTGGACGTTGCTGCTGTGAACATTGGCATGCATATGGTCCTTCTTTTCATTATATCTGTATCGTTGGTGTAAATACACTGGAGTGCAATTCCTGGGTGTTAGGGTAGCTTCATTTTTAACTTTTTGAGGAACCTCCATACTGTTTTCCAAAGTGGTTGCATCAGCTTGCATTCCCACCTATGGTGTAAGAGGGATCCCCATTATGATGTCCAGATACTGATGGCTAATCATGCCTCCATAGATGGTAGGAAACATGAGTTTTTGTTTTCTTTTTTTTAATTAATTTATTTATTTTCAGAAAAACAGTATTCATTATTTTTTCACCACACCCAGTGCTCCATGCAATCCGTGCCCTCTTAAACCCCCCCCCCCGGTCCCCCCCCCCCCCCCCCCCCCCCCGCCACTTCAAACCCCTCAGATTGTTTTTCAGAGTCCATAATCTCTCATGATTCACCTCCCCTTCCAATTTACCCCAACTCCCTTCTCCTCTCTAACACCCCTTGTCCTCCATGATATTTGTTATGCTCCACAAATAAGTGAAACCATATGATAATTGACTCTCTCTGCTTGACTTATTTCACTCAGCATAATCTCTTCCAGTCCCGTCCATGTTGCTACAAAAGTTGGGTATTCATCCTTTCTGATGGAGGCATAATACTCCATAGTGTATATGGACCACATCTTCCTTATCCATTCGTCTGTTGAAGGGCATCTTGGTTCTTTCCATAGTTTGGCGACTGTGGCCATTGCTGCTATAAACATTGGGGTACAGATGGCCCTTCTTTTCACCACATCTGTATCTTTGGGGTAAATACCCAGGAGTGAAATGGCAGGGTCATAGGGAAGTTCTATTTTAATTTCTTTCTTTTTTTTTTTTTAAGTTTTTTTTTTTAATTTTTTATTTTTTATAAACATATATTTTTATCCCCAGGGGTACAGGTCTGTGAATCACCAGGTTTACACACTTCACAGCACTCACCAAATCACATACCCTCCCCAATGTCCATAATCCCACCCCCTTCTCCCAAACCCCCTCCCCCCGGCAACCCTCAGTTTGTTGTGAGATTGGGAGGAAGACAAACCATAAGTGACTCTATTTTAATTTCTTAAGGAATCTCCTAAGTGGCTGCACCAACTTGCATTCTCACCAACAGTGTAAGAGGGTTCCCCTTTCTCCACATCTTCTCCAACACATGCTGTTTCCTGTTTTGTTAATTTTGGCCATTCTAACTGATGTAAGGTGATATCTCAATGTGATTTTAATTTGAATCTCCCTGAGGGCTAGTGATAATGAACATTTTTTCATGTGTCTGATAGCAATTTGTATGTCTTGATTGGAGAAGTGTCTGTTCATATCTTCTGCCCATTTTTTGATATGTTTGCCTGTTTTGTGTGTGTTGAGTTTGAGGAGTTCTTTATGAATTGTTTGTGTGTTTTAACAAGTGCTTAGTCTGCATCTGTTGAAATTATTTCTTAAGTTTTAATTTTATTTATTCCATAGGGTTTCTTAATTTTTTTATTTCTTTGCAGCATAACAGTATACATTGTTTTTTTTGTTTGTTTGTTTTTAAGATTTTATCTATTTATTTGTCAGAGAGAGAGCGAGAGCGAGCACAGGCAAACAGAGTGGAAGGCAGAGTCAGAGGGAGAAGCAGGCTCCCTGCGGAGCAAGGAGCCCGATGTGGAACTCGATCCCAAGATGCTGGGATCATGACCTGAGCCAAAGGCAGCTGCTTAACCAACTGAGCCACCCAGGCGTCCCAGTATACATTGTTTTTGCACCACACCCAGTGCTACATGCAATACGTGCCCTCTCTAATACCCACCACCTGGTTCCCCCAACCTCCCACCCCCAGCCCCTTCAAAACCCTCAGGTTGTTTTTCAGAGCCCATAGTCTCTCATGGATCACCTCCCCTTCCAATTTCCCTCAACTCCTGTCTCCTCTCCATCTCCCCTTGTCCTCCATACTATTCGTTATGCTCCACAAATAAGTGAAACCTTTTGATAATTGACTCTCTCTCTGCTTGACTTATTTCACTCAGCATAATCTCTTCCAGTCCAGTTCATGTTGCTACAAAAGTTGGGTATTCGTCCTTTCTGATGGAGGCATAATATTCCATAGTGTATATGGACCACATCTTCCTTGTCCATTCGTCCGTTGAAGGGCATCTTGGTTCTTTCTACAGTTTCGCAGCCATGGCCATTGCTGCTATAAACATTGGGGTACAAATGGCCCTTCTTTTTACTACATCTGTATCTTTGAGGTCAATACCCAGGAGTGCAATTGCAGGGTCATAGGGAAGCTCTATTTTTAATTTCTTGAGGAATCTCCACACTGTTCTCCAAAGTGGCTGCACCAACTTGCATTCCCACCAACAGTGGAAGAGGGTTCTCCTTTCTCCACATCCCCTCCAACACATGTTGTTTCCTGTTTTGTTAATTTTGGCCATTCTAACTGGTGTAAAGTGATATCTCAATGTGGTTTTAATTTGAATCTCCCTGAGGGCTAGTGATGATGAACATTTTTTCATGTGTCTGATAGCCATTTGTATGTCTTGATTGGAGAAGTGTCTGCTCATATCTTCTGCCCATTTTTTGATATGATTATCTGTTTTGTGTGTGTTGAGTTTCAGGAATTCTTTATAGATCCTGGATATCAACCTTTTGTCTGTACTGTCATTTGCAAATATCTTCTCCCAACAAAGAGGGTTGCCTCTTTGTTTTGTTGACTGTTTCCTTTGCTGTGCAGGAGATTTTGATCTTTTTTTTTTTTTTTTAAGAAATCATAGCACATGTATTTTTTAAGATATTTTCATAGCAATAAAAACAGAGGCTAATTAAATGTTTGTGAGATGTCAGATATATGGTTAATTGCTCTATATAATAATTTTATAAAATTGTTCCAGTAACGCAAGGAGGTATATATTGTTGTCTCTATTTTAGCAAGTGGTGCTTACTAAGTATAACTAAGTTCACATACAGTAAACAGACTGAGACTGATCTTGATGAAGTCCCAAAAGCTCATTTTCGCTTTTGTTTCCTTTGCCTTTGGAGACATATCTTGAAAGAAGTTGCTGTGGCTGATATCGAAGAGGTTACTGCCTAGGTTCTCCTCTAGGATTCTGATGGATTCCTGTCTCACATTGAGGTCTTTTATCCATTTCGAGTCTATCTTTGTGTACAGTGTAAGAGAATGGTTGAGTTTCATTCTTCTACATTTAGCTGTCCAGTTTTCGCAGCACCATTTATTGAAGAAACTAAGGAATTGTTGAAAAACAAAAATTAAACTGGCAGCATCACGTTACTTGATTTCAAGCTTTACTACAAAGCTGTGATCACCAAGACAGCATGGTACTGGCATAAAAACAGACACATAGACCAGTGGAACAGAGTAGAGAGCCCAGATATGGACCCTCAACTCTATGGTCAAATATCTTCAACAAAACAGGAAAAAAATATACAGTGGAAAAAAGACAGTCTTTTCAATAAATGGGTTTCTAAAAAATTTTATTTTATTTTTTCAGTGTTTTAAGATTCATTGTTTATGTACAACACCAAGGGCTAAGTTTTTTTTTACATCTTTTTAAAAATTTAATTTCTTTTCAGTTTAACAGAATTCATTGTTTATGCACCACACCCAGTGCTCCATGCAATCCATGCCCTCCTTAGTACCTACCACTGGGCTCACCCATCCCCCCTCCTCTTCCCCTCCAAACCCCTCAGTTTAGCTTCTCAGAGTCCACAGTCTCTCCTGTCCATATATGCATATACAGTTGTTTCACATTTTTAAAATTGTCAGCTTTTGCATATTTTTTATTATGTTCAGTTAGCCAACATATAGTACACCATTAGTTTTTGAGGTAGAGTTCAGTGGTTCATTAGCTGTGTATAATTTCCAGTGCTAATCACAACACGTGCCGCCTTTTTTGTGTTTCAGTTTATATTGCTAGGCTATACACATAAACATTTTTATAGCTCCATTTCATTGTTCTGGACTGCAATATAGTATTTCTTTCATGAATATACCAACATGTATTTATCCATTCTCATTATTATAGATATCTGGCTACAATGCATATCTAGATAATACAGGCGATAGAGATACTTTAACAATAGTATTTTTCTGACCCATAAACATGGGACATCTTTCATTTGTTTGTGTCTTCTTCATTTTCTTTCGTAAAAAGTCTTACAGTTTTCAGGGTATAGCTCTCACCTCCTTGGCTAAATTTATTCCCAAATATTTTATTATTGATGTTATTATAAATGAGATTGGTTCCTCTCCCTCAACATCAATTCAGCTTTTATTGTATCTTTCAAATATCACAAATATTGTGTTATGGTTGTCACTAACATAACACAATAAAAAATAACAATAAAAAATAAAGTATTACAAATAAGTCTGAAAAATCATCTGGCATCTCGCAGTTTCTGTAGCGGGACAACTTAGATCTTGTTCACCAGCCTGCTGAGCTGTTCTTTTCTCAGAAATATAGATACCACCCAAACATTTTTTGGTAATCCTTCATTTTAACTCTTCTGGCTTACTGAATGGAAGCAGCTGAATTTGATACAAGTTCAATCTCATTTCCTTCAAGAGTTAACTCATCTCTCTGGGCTTGAGTTACTAAACAAGCAACACCTGGCCTCCCCCAAACCCTGTGGATGTGTTTTTCACCAAGAAATTTTGGATTTTGATGGGAAAACCATTCTCCCAAATGACAATGGTATTGCTAATGTCCCGCTGAGGTTTATGGGAGAACTAAACTGTTTGTTGCACTTAAAAGTGCATGTCATCTTGTTATCTGAAGGGTGTGGAACAGCATACAGAGATTTGTTTGTGGGGCTACTGTGAGAATCAGCAGCACCATGACCCAGGTCTGGTCCCTAATGTACTTCAGGTCACAAGGGGAAGATGAGCTTCAGGTGGAGACACAGGACCCTGACCTGACAACTCCACTCGCCAGGGGCACTTTCTGTTGGGGTCATTTGCAATGCCCACAGTCATTGCTTGGGGCCTGCTGGCTTATTCTGGGATCTCATGGAGCCTGGTTATCGTCAAGCTCAGAGCATTTCTCTTCCTGCAGGTGTAGAGGTGTAGAGGGCCATATTGTCATTGCCATGGAAATAGGTCAGCATATCTAGGACACTCGTGCATGGTGAACCCCGGAGGAAATGGGGGTCTTTCCTCACAGGCCCCACTCTTCTCTCTCCAGAAGTAAGATCCATAAGGGAAGGAACTATTAGCTGTGGGGCAAAAATTATTCCAGGGATTGTCGTTAGAGGTTTTCCTGTGTTGGAAGCTCTCTGCCACCCAAAAGTCATTTCTGGGGATAAAAATATATGTTTATAAAAAATAAAAAAATTAAAAAAAAAAAAAATGAAAATACAAAAAAAAAAAAATAAAAAAAAAATTTTTAAATTTTATATATATTTTAAAGATATTTTATTTATTTATTTGACAGAGAGAGATCACAAGTAAGCAGAGAGGCAGGTAGAGAAAGAAAGGGGAAAGCAGGGTCCCTGCTGAGCAGAGAGCCCCTATGGGCCTCAATCCCAGGACCTTGAGATCATGACCTGAGGCGAAGGCAGAGGCTTAACCCACTGAGCCACTCAGGTATCCTATTTCCACTTTTTAATACAACACTAAGGTCTAGGGGTTCTGTATCTGTTTTCAAGGTCAAGCCCCTTATAAGTTTCCATCTAGGAATGGAGTGGAGAGAATTCTGACCCTGGAGACCAGCACCCTTGCACACAGTTATCTGCCCTGAACTCTCAGAGATTAGAGATGGGACAGATGAGGAATGAGCTGGAACTGAGGTTCCTCCCAGCTGCTCAGGATGATGGTCTGTTAGGACAGAGAGCGAGTCCATGAGGAAGAACAGACAGATTCTTAAAGATGGACCTATACGTAGCTCAGGCATTTGTAGGATTTACCGCCATAATGGATTATGGGAAGCTTTTCCTCCCATTATTTATGGGGTTGAAGTTAGTCAGTTGTGCTTAAAAAATGACTGGTCAGGGAGATTCAAATTAAAACCACATTGAGATACCACCTTACACTAGTTAGAATGGCCAAAATTAACAAGACAGGAAACTACATATGTTGGAGAGGATGTGGAGAAAGGGGAACCCTCCTACACTGTTGGTGGGAATGCAAGTTGGTGCAGCCTCTTTGGAGAACAGTGTGGAGATTCCTCAAGAAATTAAAAAGAGAGCTTCCCTATGACCCTGAAATTGCACTACTGGGTATTGACCCCAAAGATACAGATGTAGTGAAAAGAAGGGCCATCTGTACCCCAATATTTATAGCAGCAATGGCCACGGTCGCCAAACTGTGGAAAGAACCAAGGTGCCCTTCAATGGACGAATGGATAAGGAAGATGTGGTCCATATACACTGTGGAGTATTATGCCTCCATCAGAAAGGATGAATACTCAACTTTTGTAGCAACATGGACGGGACTGGAAGAGATTATGCTGAATGAAGTAAGTCAAGCAGAGAGAGTCAATTATCATATGGTTTCACTTATTTGTGGAGCATAGCAAATAGCATGGAGGACTAGGGGAGATGGAGAGGAGAAGGGAGTTGAGGGAAATTGGAAAGGGAGGTGAATCATGAGAGACTATGGACTCTGAAAAACAATCTGAGGGTTTTGAAGGGGCGGGGAGTGGGAGGTTGGGGGAACCAGGTGGTGGGTATTAGAGAGGGCATGGATTGCATGTAGCACTGGGTGTGGTACAAAAACAATGAATACTGTTATGCTGAAAAAAATAAATTAATTAAATTTTTTAAAAAATGACTGGTCTCTTCATGAACATGCTTTCCTATACACGATGTAGAGAATGAAATTGATCTGTACATTGCTGGTGGTTTAAGTTTGTGATTTTTCAACCTTAAAACATCCCATTCCACATTTGCCATTAAATACTAATTATGTGGGATTGAACTCTATGGTTTGTGTCTACACTGAGCAACACACTTGTCAATATTCTCCCACAGGTGCCCATGCCTACACACATGGTTTCCTCTAGGGTGTGGACTCCTGGGGCAGAGCTGCACCCTTGCTTTCACCAGGTGATTCTGATCTGATCCCCAACTTGGTCTTAGCAATTTATACGCCTATCAGGAATGTACTGAAGTTCTAAGTACACAGTATTTTCTCCAACGATGGATATTGCCATTGTGTTCTCTTGCCTGTCCTGTAGTTGTAGTAGGATTTTGTGTGTCACAGTTCCCTGAAACCGTGGCATTACACTGAGCTGGAAAATACCAGGATGTTTACAATACAGGGAGGAACACGTGCACCTTGAGATCACCAGTGAGGTGACCACAGCTGGATCACACACACTCATGAAGACAGTGTATCCATGACTCCCACCTGGGCGCACAGTGCGTTCACACAGCTCCTTGATGTTGCCCATGAAGGGAGTGTTTACACCAAAGATATGGGCAAATACTATGAATCACAACTTAAAACACACACACACACACACACACACACACACACACACACACACACACACATTTAATCCATAGAGTCAGTGTAGCAGCTCCCCCCCTGGCTACACCTCAAACGCCCCTGAGCTCACTCAAACTGATGGTGTTTCTGGAATATTCCACCAGGTGTCACCAGATGAGGACAGAGGAGCTCTGTGAGTCCAGAAAGGGTTCAGGGAATGGTTTGGGATTCATCTGCTACAACATGGTCCAAATTTTCACCCACTTATTTACTTATGAAAACAGAGTCTGTGATTTGGGCTGAAGGGATGGAGGACAATAGTGGACATCAGGGAAGGTAGAAATGGAAAGTGAAGGAAAATAAATCCCACGAAGGTGGACCAGAGCTGCGGCTGTAGGAAGGTATGAACCAGCCCCGCTGTGTAACCCTTAAATGACAGGGATGAGGAAAGAAGGGGCAGTCAAGGATGTCCAACAATGCAGGAGGGAAAGCACCACAGGTCACAGCGGGGGAGTCCCGGACAGGGAGCAGCCCAGACATGTCCTGCACCTGAACCATGCTCCCCCTCGATGTTGACAGCAGATAGATCAGTGAGCGTGAGCTGTAGGCTTTCCTACAGATCCCTCTGGGCACCCGGGATGCATGCCCACAGCTCTGCCACATGGAATGGTGGCTTTGTTCCCCCTCGTGTTTAGCTCCTGGCTGTGTCTGGAGTCCTTCTCTGGCTGTGCTGAGCCTCTAGCAGCAGAATCCCAAGGACCACCAGGATCAAGACAGCTATGCCCATGTGGGTCAGATTCTCCACCGTGTAATCTCTGGGATCCGAGGCTAGAAATGAGGACAGAGAGGTTGCAGAGGTCAGAGAGGACCCATATCCTGCATGTCCACCCAGGGGACCTGCTTTCCCAGACAGGACACCCCCTCCATACAAGCCCCATCACTGAGAATTTCTCCTACTCTCCACTGCTTGGGTCTGGGTTGTTTTGGGGTGGGCTAATGGTGCCAGCTGCTTCTGCAGGAAGATGGAAGCAGATGGAAGGAGCTAGAGACCCCGTCCAGCCTGTCCTCTGCTCTGTATCTCTATCCCTCAGTCTGTCACTATGTGGTTTTTGTACAGTTCCTGAACTAGCCCTTCTCTGCACTAGGGGGCTTTCCTCTGCTCTCCTCACTGGATTTCTTCAGCCTCCTTGTTCTCTTTGATTTCAGACTCTGCTTCTGAGTTACTCAGGATAGATTCTGGCTGTGCCCCACCAGCTCAGGGTTGCAGAGAAAAATGGCCTCCCAGCACAGAAATCATCATGTCCTCGCATGTTCTCTGCTCAGTCTGGGACACAAGACCTCCTGGGCTCATGTCCCTGTAGATAACAGTTCCCACTTATTGAGTAGCTGAGGTTCCAGCTGCATCCATGGATGAGGGCTTGGTGCCAGGGGCTCCTGACTTTCAGGAGCACAGAGGGGCCTGATGTCTGGGGTCGGGTCCCTGTCCCTCCATGTCAACCAGCTCCCTTCCTTCAGGGTCTGCACTTTCTTCTGTACCTACAGTATTCCTCCTTGGATGTGTTAATTCATTCATTCTTCATTTACTTACAGATACCCACAGTGCCAGACAGACAGACAGACACACACACACACACACACAGAGAGAGAGACAGACAGAGAGAGAGAGATCTGTGTGCACACATCTAGAACAGACATATAAATATGTATCCACAAAAGGTGACGGTCAGGCACTGGGTCATAGGAACACTGTTATTGCTCGCATGCAGTGTGGATGGAGATGGGAAGAAGAGCTACATAAGTAAGTAAACAAATAAATAATAAATAAATGAACAAAAAATAAATGAGACTCATTGAAAACATGCTAAGACCCGGGAGTGCCCAGAGCTTGTGCCCCACAAGAACCCTATGAATCCATCTAACCCCAATGCACACAGGAGAAGGAGGACTGGTTTGAGTCTGGTGTCCCTGTTACCTGAGTTCCCTTTGTTGTCATCTACAGGTGCTTCTCTAGAAGGTGTGAGAAGCAGACACAGGGACACTGGGCCAGGGGCCACACACAACGCAGAGTGGACACCAGTGCAGATAGACATGGGGTGCATCCTCCATGGGGACTCCCGTGAGCAGGGATCTACCCTCCTGGGTCTCAGGTGTGCACCAAGGGGCATGGAGGCCCCCAGGAGAGCACGGGGTGGGCAGCAGAGCAGTGCCCGCAGGTGGGGAGGTTTTTGTCCAGGAGAGTGCCCCGTAGGGCTGACACCATGGATCGGATTCTGCTATGGAGGGACAGGAGGTGAGTGGGAGGTGCTGTCCACTCACCATCATCCTCGCTCACCCCCCATGCAGCACTACTCCTTACTCTGCTGAGACTGAAGGATGGGGGCCCCGGGTGCACACTGTGGATCTTCCCAACCTCTCCAAGGCAGGACTCTCCTCTGTGGAGCCCCCGTGACCCCCACATGTGTTACTGTGTCAGGCTTTCCTGAGACGTGTGTCCTGAGCTGACAGAGCTCAGACAGCACAGGGTCAGGGTCCCTCACCTGAGACCAGTAGCTCCAGGGGGTCACTGGGCTGTGACAACAGGTAGTGGGAGGTGCTGGCAGAACCATAGCATCTGTAGGTCCCCCTGTGGACTGAGGTCACAGGACTCATGGAGAATTCAGCCTGGTGCTGCCCAGCTCAGTACTATGATATAAGACTTAGCAGGTGATTGGCTGTCCCCTCTTTGGACAGAAGGAAAGTGTCCACAGGGCTCCATGACTGACACAGCAGGGTCACATTCTCTCATGGGGCCACCATTGGTCCTGGCTGCACCGAGAGGGGAGGGTGTGTGGGGCAGCTGTCCTAGAGAGAGGATGGGCGGGTGAGGGGCTGTCCAGCCCTTGCTCTGAACTGAGTCTGTCTGTGTCCTCTGAGTGTGTCCCTTCCCATCACCCCCCCTCCCTGGGGAGCCTCCACCCCTGATCCAGACCACCACCACCTGAGCTCCCCAGCAGGACTTGTGCAGAGTCTGGGGTCCTAACTAATGCTGTGAGCCCTCACCTGCGAGCAGGATGTCCAGGGGGTCACTGGGGGCCGACCACTCGGAAGAGACTGTGTGTCCACCATAGCACATGTACCGGCCTCTGAGAGCAGGTCTCACCGGGCCCAGGGGGAAGTCTGACCCAGAGAGCCCAGCCTGGGGCTGCCAGCCAAGCTGCTAGGGAGGGCCACATGCTCCATCCTTCGATAGAGCGAATCTGTCATAGCCGACATCAGAGCGACACTGGAGAGTCAGGCTCTGTCCAGAGGTCACAACAGGGCCCTGCTGGATCAGGAGGGAGGGCTTCCCCGACACACCTGGGAGAGACCAGCCCTGGATGGCAGGGGTGGCTTCTCTCCAAACCTCCCTTCTCCTGTCCTGACCCACAGGTCTCACTGTCCATCACCTTCAGTGACTGACCTGCAAGTCCCCGTGGTCCCCTCACCCACACTCTCATTGGAGCTCCCCTGAGAGAAGAGTCCCCATTAACCTGTCTGGTGCCTCAGAACAGGAATGAGGCACCAGTCAGACATTCTTACCTGAGACCAGCAGCTCCAGGGGGTCACTGGGGTCTGACCACACCAGGGGGGTGTTGCTGTAATAGCCGTAGCATGTGAACCTCCACCTGCGGCTGAAGGTCACAGGGCCCACAGGGAATAGGGCCTGAGTCCACCCACGGGGGGCTGGCTGGGAGTTCAGGGTCCAGGAGGACTGACACTCTCCTTTCTTCATCAGGACGAACCCATGGAATTCCATCCGTGAGGCACACTGGAGGGTCACATTCCCTCCTGAGGTCACGACAGGACTGGGCAGGGCTGAGAGGCTGGGTTTGCCCTGGGATCCTAGGAGAGGAGGAGGGCGACATGTGAAATGGGGCTCAGAACCCCCACATTATCCCCAGGCTGGGCTGTGAGAGGGAGACCCCTGAGAGACCACCCCCTCCCTTAGGGCAAAGCCTGAGTCTGAGACACGAAGTGGGCTCACACCTGTCACCACCAGCTCCAGGGGGCACTGTACTCTGACTAGCCGGTGGGACTGAAGTAGTTACAGTGATATCTTCCTGCATGTACATCTGTCATGTATGTGATGGAGAAGTTGGCCTTGTCCCCAGGATCCAGTGTCTTCTCTCTGTCCCAGGTCCTTGACTCTCCCTCTTACGCAGGTGGTACTCCTGGGCCTCCAAGCCCCCCTGATACCAGATGGCCACAGGTGTCCCCCAGGGCGTCACAGAGCCTGGTTCAGCCCAGATGGTGGGTTTGGGGAGGGTCCCTGGAAGGAAACAGAGGCTGGGACAGAGACCTTCCCCACCCCCAGGTCTCAGCTCAGCCCCAAACTCCCAGACATTCCCCTCGGTCAGTCCAGAACTTCTATTCTCCATCCCCCGTTGCCTGGTGGGTGACTGTTGTCTCCACTGAGGAGGTGGGACTAGAACCCTGGGGACAGACTCACCTGTCTGCGCTCTGGTCTTGGGGCCCACACTCAGCCCTGGAAGAGAGTCCCTGTGAGAGGTTTGCCCTGAATCCTTGCAGAACCCCTCCTGTCCTAGAGCCTCATGAGCCTGGGGCCTGGGAGAGACCAGGGTCTAACTGTGGAGCAGTTCCTCCCAGACTAGGGTGTCCCCTCCCCTCCTCATATCTCACCAAGACAGAGCAGGGCAGTGAGGATGGGGGGTCATGGCGTCTCCTCTCCCTGGTTCTGGCTGTGCAGACGGAGGCCCCACTGTGATCACGGAACCGACAGACACACAGGATGTGGCCATGGGCAGGCCTGTCCTGCCTGTCACAGGGTTGTCACATCAGCAGTCCCACAGGAAGGGGAACAGCCCCTCCCGAGACCCAGCCTAGCTCTGGTGTCCATGATGGTGCGGCAGGTGGACCCTGAGGCTTCCTGAGGCGCCCCATCCAGGTGAGGGGACCAGGGCAGGTCCTTCCCTACCAGAGGTAGCCCATTTGGTTTCCTTCTTCTTCAGCACATCCGGGGTCCCCACCATGGCAATGTTCCCCAGACCCCAG